>NC_084619.1:26745730-26973230 GCF_033978795.1 Nerophis ophidion
CGTTGTGTTACCCGTGTACTTGGCCTTCGCGAGACAGTTCTTGCAGATAGCGAACTCTTTATCAAGTGTTGTTCCATTGTCTGTATAGTAAAAGCCGAAGTGGGCCCAGACTTTAGATTTAAAATTCGCCGGTGCATCTTTCACGTGTTTTTCTCTGCTATTCGCTCCTCCGCTTTGCGCCATTCCCTCCATCTGCCGCTGTAGCCTACTGCTGCGTCTTCTTCTTCTTCTTCTTCTTTCCTTTCAAAGAGTACTCTACTAGAGTACTCTAGAGTACTGCGCTAGAGCGCCATAATGTGGAGGCTCAAAGTAGTGACTCCATAAATCAAACAGGTTTTTGTGGGCGAATCTGTTTAAAACTGCTGTATGTTTATGTTTATAAATATCGATATTTGACGCCCGTGTATCGATAACGTGCCACAAGAGGAAATATCGCGATATATCGTAGTATCGATGTTTTGGCACACCCCTAATGTATATAGTATGTGGAATTGGCTACATTGTTAGCTGACTTTTGCTAGAGTTTATTTACAAGTAAGAATATATAAAAATAAAAAATATATGTGTGCTTGTTTCACATAAGGATTGTAAATGATAGGCTGAATTCCAAAAAAGTTTAGTTCCCCTTGAATTGTGATCAATGGATTTAGAACCTTAAGTGTTGGAATCGAGTCAATTTGAAAAATTGGCCATTAATCCCTGTCAATTTTTTCTGCAAAAATAACATGTAAAAAACCAAGCTCCATCTCTGAGAATAGCTACCCTTTTATTCGAGTCATTCAGTGTAAATAAAAAAATCAACCTGGGCACAACTTGACAAGTTTTTGAGGCGATTAATGATTTAGGGAAGTGCTACTATTTATAGACTTAAATCCATGTTTCTGTGGATGTCCTGCAGCTTTTCCTCCTTCGTTTGATCTTTTTTTCCTGGCACTGTTACTCTTACCAAAACTCTGAGATGTTCAAAAGGCATTAAACATGAGTGTGTTCACTTGTGCACGGAAATGGTGAGAGACATTTACAGAATATGCGGCCAGACACCAGTCCTAAGCCTCCCACAGCTGTAGCGTTCGCACACATGGCAAGTTTTTTCTCTCTTGAGAATCTTTTTATTTCATTCATTTGGGATCTTTCAAAATGTTGGGATATATGCAGGTCATAATTTTGTTTGTTTTTTATCAATGACCGTTTTACTTAGAATATCCTACCTTTCTTAGCAATGGACATGCCACAAATAAATAATCTGTTTTACAACGTTGTCTTGAATGTGCTAAATGTATGGGAAATTAGTTACCGTATTTTTCGGATTATAAATCGCTCCGGAGTATACGTCGCACCGGCCGAGAATGCATAATAAAGAAGGAAAAAAACATATATACATCGGACTGGAGTATAAGTCGCATTTTTGGGGGACATTTATTTGATAAAATCCAACACCAAGAATAGACATTTGAAAGGCAATTTAAAATAAATAAAGAATAGTAAACAACAGACTGAATAAGTGTACGTTATATGACGCATAAATAACCAACTGAGAATCTGCCTGGTATGTTAACGTAACATATTATGGTAAGAGTCATTCAAATAACTATAACATATAGAACATGCTATACACTTATCAAACAATGTGCCACTCTTATTCGATAAATCCGATGAAATCTTCTTCCTCGATGTCGCTTTTAAACAACTCTGCCAACTCCAAAGGTATGCGCCGCTTCCTCTTGTCGTTTTCTGCTGCATATTTCACTACGTCCAGCTTGTAATCTGCAGTACATGATCTCCTTTTCGGTGCCATTTTTGTTCAGCCCTTCTCAGTTTTTATAAGTTACCGCCAACAATAAAATGATCCATATTAATAGCTACGGCAGTAGCATATAGCAGTTAGCATTCCATGACCCACAATGCACTTCTGCCATGACTTTCCCCTGCCAAATTCTTATTGGTTGACGTGTGTGTGACGATTGCTGACATTTTCTTTGTCTCTTCCGCGAATGAGATAAATAATATTATTTGATATTGTGTAATCTGCAGTACATGATTTCCCTTTCGGTGCCATTTTTGTTCAGCCCTTCTCAGTTTTTATAAGTTACTGCCAACGATGAAATGATCCATCTTAATAGCTACGGCAGTAGCATATAGCAGTTAGCATTCTATGACCCACAATGCACTTCTGCCATGATTTTCCCCCGCCAAATTCTTATTGGTCGACGTGTATGTGACGATTGCTGACATTTTCTTTGTCTCTTCCGCGAATGAGATAAATAATATTATTTGATATTGTGTAATCTGCAGTACAGGATTTCCCTTTCGGTGCCATTTTTGTTCAGCCCTTCTCAGTTTTCATAAGTTACTGCCAACGATCAAATTATCCATCTTAATAGCTACGGCAGTAGTATATAGCAGTTTGCATTCTATGACCCACAATGCACTTCTGCCATGATTCTCCCCCGCCAAATTCTTATTGGTCGACGTGTGTGTGACGATTGTCGACATTTTCTTCGTGTCTTCCGCGAATGAGATAAATTAATATTATTTGATATTTTACGGTATTGTGTTAATAATTTCACACATAAGTCGCTCCGGAGTATACAGTATGTCGCACCCCCAGCCAAACTATGAAAAAAAATGTGACTTATAGCCCGAAAATTACAGTACATTGGGGATGTAACAATATTAGAAAAGTAAAGTATATTAACTTGACTCAAAGCGCTTTACATAGTGAAACCCATTATCTAAGTCAGTGGTTCTCAACATTTTTTCAGTGATGTACCCCCTGTCAACATTTTTTTAATTCAAGTACCCCCTAATCAGAGAAAATAATTTTTGTTTGAAAAAAAGAGATAAAAAAGTAAAGTACAGCACTATGTCATCAGTTTCTGATTTATTAAATTGTATAACAGTGCAAAATATTGCTCGTTCGTAGTGGTCTTTCTTGAACTATTTGGAAAAAAATATATAAAAATAACTAAAAACTTGTTGAAAAATAAACAAGTCATTCAATAATAAATAAATATTTCTACACATAGAAGTAATCATCAACTTAAAATGCCCTCTTTGGGGATTGTAATAGAGATCCATCTGGATTCATGAACTTAATTGTAAACATTTCTTCACAAAAAAATTAATTTTTAACATCAATATTTATGGAACTTGTCTGCAAAAAAATCTAGCTGTCAACACTGAATATTGCATTGTTGTATTTCTTTTCACAGTTTATGAACTTACATTCATATTTTGTTGAAGTATTATTCAATAAATATATTTATAAAGGATTTTTGAATTGTTGCTATTTTTAGAATATTTTTGAAAAATCTCATGTACCCCTTGGGATACCTTCAAGTACCCCCATTTGAGAACCACTGATCTAAGTTACATTTAAACCAGTGTGGATGGCACTGGAAGCAACGACAGTGACTTGGATGGCGGAAGCCGGGATCGGACCTGGAACACTCAAGTTGCTGGCACGGTCGCTCTTCAATCAATAAAACCGTATAACATTTTACATTTTATATTCGGGTTATTGTAAACTAAATTATCACGTTATTATTATCATGAAAATGTTGGACTTGCTCAGAAAGTACCTCTACACACAATTAATTATTTCAAACCAAGTTTTAAAGAATAGATAAGTTAAATACACACCCAATATACTTTCTTGGCACAAGAAAAAAATATTATTCTGTCTTTTTAAGAGACTTATTTTTATTTAAGTGTACCCCGCCTTCCGTCCAAATGCAACTGAGATAGGCTCCAGCTCCCCGTGTGACCCCAAAAGGGACAAGCGGTAGAAAAATTGATGGATGGATGAATGGGTGTTTAAATACGTGCTACATTATAATTTGTGAAAATATTTTTTTTTTATTGATAAAGGCAAATTGAGTGTTCGCTATGCTTCTCTTCCGGTTTATGTGACATCACGCAAGTGCACTTTCTGTTGAAAACACCTCCGCTTATGGTACTAAAGTTGGTTAAAACATCTCCGTCTGTGTCGTAGTCCATTGGATATCGATCGATCACTTTGATCTAAGAAAGCACAGTCTGTAGGTTCAATTGAATAGCTTCTTAGTTGCTAAGGTAGCAATGTGTTTGTACAACTTTAGATTGGGGTATGCCGTTTCTTAATGGGAAATACTTTATTTTGTCTTGTATTTCTGCTAGCGAGCTATGCTAATTTGTCTGTGAATTTGTCAAAGTGCAGATATCGATAAAGTTTTGTTTGGTAATTTTAGTTTAAAAGCTAATACTAACCGTTGGGCATTTTGCCACGGTTATCATTATTACTGTTTATTATTACATCCCTACTGTACATACTATCGATTAAGTTATTTGTTAAAATCATAATCAAGTGTTCGCTGGTACAGATAGTTTCTTTTGTGCACTGAACAGTTTTATTTGAATCGTGCTCAAATGTATTTGTTAAGAATGGGATTTAATATCTCAGCATGTGCCAAGCACGCTATGTTTTTAGTCATAGATTTAATGTCATTCTTCCTTTTGAAGTGCAAAAGCAAATCAATCTAATAAATCCATAAAAGCTGTTGGAATGTGGTTGTTGTTTTTGGTTAGGGTACACACACAGTATTATAAACAATTAAAGCCCGAATGGACAAAGGATTTATGTAGCTCATTGTGGTATTGAAAGAGCTCAGAAATGTCACGTTGTAAAGCAGCGGAAATTTTCACCACAGAAAAAAAACTTGGTTGTGGTTTGACTGCACCCACAGTTTCAAAATGTTAGTATAAAGCCGACAAAGTTTCATTGTGCCTCAATACATGCCCTCGTGAAGACTTCCAGGCCACAGTCAGAGTGGTTTGGGCAGCTGGAGGAAATCAGACCATGAAGGAGCAAAGTGAGGTTAGAAGGTCAGAGAGAAATTGAGGTCACCCAGCAATAAGTTCCGCTCAGGTTTCAGTGCCAATGGACTCTTAACAACTTGACACAAGCCAGTCTACAGATAAAAGTGTGGGCTCCCAAGTCGAATAGTGACAGAAAGGCCAATTATGTCATTATAAGGCGCACGCATGTCAATTGGCCTCCTCTATCGCAGCACCTTGTAATTTGACTAGTGTCGATCCTCAAACGGTATATCGTGCAGCCACAGCGCTTGTATTTGTTTGTGTATTCATTACAGTAAAAAGTTAGAAACTACAGTAAAACAGTGTGTCAGCACTATTTGAGGTTTCAACAGTTTACCTCCTTAAATACTTTATGTCTTCGGAGACAGGGTTTTTCTCCAAGTAAACTGTTTTTTTCCCCCCGTTCTTAAACTCTGTGGCGTTGTCTCTAATTAAGTTATTCTGATCAAAGTCTTCTCCTAAACCAAATTTTTAATGTGGGCATTGGATCACTTTAAAAGAGCTGTTTGCAATTTGCTCAAAATGATATTTTTCCAAACCAAAAACTATAACAACACCACGGGCTTGCTTAGAACATATAGTACATGTCTATAATTACGACACCCAAGGAATTAGTTTGACTTTAATTCTGTTACTCACGGATGTTTCGTACACACGGGGGAACTTCGATTTACGAACTTAGTTGGTTCTTGAACATGGTTTGTAAGTAGAAAAGTTTGTTTGGGTGAAAACAATATACAAATTAATAATGGGTTCCAGCCACTACAAAGGTCCATATTTTAGTAAAGATGTGTACACTTTGAAGTAGGGCTGGGCGATATGGCCTTTTTTTAATATCTCGATATTTTTAGGCCATATCTCGATACACGATATATATCTCGATATTTTGCCTTAGCCTTGAATGAACACTTGATACATATAATCCCAGCAGTATGATGATTCTATGTGTCTACATTAAAATATTCTTCTTCATACTGCATTAATATATATCCCCATTTTAAACTTTCATGCAGAGAGGGAAATCAGAACTAAGTCAATTGACCAAAACTGTATTTATTAAACAGTTATTAGCGGGTGACTTTTCAAATGATGCTACATATTAGCAGTAATGCTACTTCTGGTAGCAACGCTTGTGCCCCACACTTGACAAATTAAAGTTATCTAATCGACATCTTCCCGCAAGAAGCCGAACCACCGCAAGACGATGGACCACCTCCTGTTTTTCTTGGGAATTAATTCTTCCTTCATTTTTTACCAGATTCGAACCTTCTTTTTCTCGTATTACCACTCGCACGTCTTCGCTAGCATCACAGTTAACGTTACCCATGCTGCTACCTCTCTGCTCGGGGAGGGCGTGTGACGTTGCACGCGTAACGTATGTAAGAAGGTGCACTTGTTTTAAGTCTTTTTGAGAAGGAGAGACAAGAAAGAAGGAGAGACGCATGCAGTTTAATGCCCACAGCTAAAAACAACTGCGTGAGAACGTACACTCGAATATCACGACATAGTCATTTTCTATATCGCACAGAGACAAACCCGCAATACATCGCATATATCGATAAATCGCCTAGCCCTACCTTGAAGTAGGGCTGCAATGATTATTTGACATGTCAACAAATGTCAATAAAATTTGTTGTCGACAATTGTCTTGACGTCATCACTTTTTTTTTTTCTGGGCGTAAGCGGGTCCGCGCCGCCACTCGCAAGAACATTGCCATTGAAAACATTTAAAGTGTTATAACATTTTCTCCTATTCTGATTAAAAACATGACTACCTTGCTCAAATTGCAGAGCGGACCTTGTTTTTTATGGCAGCATATTTAACATGTTGAGTCATTCAATGATACAATGCTATAAATTGACAGTGCTAAAACTTCCAGGAGTAAATCCAGTGTGCAGCTTTTTTAACATAATCACAAAATGCTTGTTTTCTTTTTGAAGGATTTAGATTTGGTGTTTTGTTGTTTGTTTTTATTGCAGCTGTTTTAACAGTTTTTTCTAAATACATAAACAAGGTTAATTGTTTTTTTTAGCACCTTGACTTTCCTTTCTTTTAAATGAACAACATTTTATTAGTCATTTTAATTTTTGTAACAGCTGAATAATCAGCACAGTTACAGTATAAATAAATATTTATAAACTAATTAATCATCTTTGTTGTTCGTAAGATCATGCTTAGAATAACCTCAGTTACTTTTTAAAGTTGGTGGGGAAAAAATAGAGCCAATAAATATGTGTACGCTTTAAAATTCGACAAATCGACTATCGAAATAGTCGTTAGTTGCAGCCCGAGTAGATAGTGTGCAAAAAATAAACTACAGTGGAACTTCGATTCATAAAGGCCTCTATTTGCATTGTTTTCGGTCAACGAATGTTTAGACCGGGCCAAATATGCTACGATGTGTGACCAGTATCTCAGTGTACGGTCGCTTCATTTATCTTTTCATATTTCATTAATTAATTTACAAACCCCAAAACCAGTGAAGTTGGCACTTTGTGTAAATCATAAATAAAAACAGAATACAATTATTTGAAAATCCTTTTCAACCTTTTTTCAATTGAATAAACTGCAAAGACAAGATACTTAATGTTTGAAATAAGTATCTTTGTTATTTTTTGCAAATATTAGCTCATTTGGAATTTGATGCCTGCAACATGTTTCTAAAAAGCTGGCACAAGTGGCAAAAAAGACTGAGAAAGTTGAGGAATGCTCATCAAACACTTATTTGGAACATGCCACAAGTGAACAGGCTAATTGGGAACAGGTGGGTGCCATGATTGGGTATAAAAGCAGCTTCCATTAAATGTTCAGCCATTCTCAAAAAAGATTTGGGCGAGGGACACCACTTAGTGAACAAATGCGTGAGCAAATTGTCAAAACAGTTTAATAACAACATTTCTCAACGAGCTATTGCAAGGAATTTAGGGATTTCACCATTTACGGTCCGCAATATCATCAAAAAGTTCGAAAAATCTGGAGAAATCACCATACGTAACATTGAATGCTTGTAACCTTGGATCCCTCAGACAGTACTGCATCAAAACCGACATCAGTGTGTAAAGGATATCACCACATGGGCTCAGGAACACTTCAGAAAACCACTGTCAGTAACTACAGTTTGTCCCTACATCTGTAAATGCAAGTTAAAACTGTACAATGCAAAGCCAAAGCCATTTATCAACAACACCCAGAAACGCTGCCAGCCTAGCCTCTTCTAAGATGGACTAATACAAAATGGAAAAGTGTTCTGGGGTCTGACGAGTCCACATTTCAAATTGTTTACGGAAACTGGATGTCGTGTCCTCCGGAACAAAGAGGAAAAGAACCATCTGAATTATCCTAGGCGCAAAGTTCAAAAGCCAGCAGCTGTGATGGTATGGGGTGTATTAGTGCCCAAGGCATGGGTAACTTACACATCTGTGAAGCCACCATTAATGCTGAAAGGTATATACAGGTTTTGGAGCAACATATGTTGCAATCTAAGCAATGTTCTCATTGACGCTTCTGCTTATTTTAGCGAGACAATGCCAGGCCACATGTTACAACAGCCTGGCTTCATAGTAAAAGAGTGCGGGTACTAGACTGGCCTGCTTGTATTCCAGACCTGTCTCCCATTGGAAATGTGTGGTGCATTATGAAGCGTAAAATACGACAACGTAGACCCCGGACTGTTGAACAACTTAAGCTGTACATCAAGCAAGAATGGGAAAGAATTTCACCTGAAAATCTAAAAAAAATTGGTCTCCTCAGTTCCCAAACGTTGACGTGTTGTCAAAAGGAAAGGCCATGTAACAAAATGTTAAAAATTCCGCTGTGCCAACTTTTTTTGCAATGTGTTGCTGACATTAAATTCTAAATTAATGATTATTTGCTCCTCTCTGAGCTGCCACCTTATCGTGGTAGAGGAGTTTGCGTGTCCCAACGATCCTAGGAGCTATGTTGTCCGGGGGGCTTTATGCCCCCTGGTAGGGTCTCCCAAGGCAAACAGGTTCTAGGTGAGGGATCAGACAAAGAGCAACTCGAAGACCTCTATGAAGAAGAAAAAACATGGACCCAGATTTCCCTCACCTGGACGCGGGTCACCGGGGCCCCCTTCTGGAGCCAGGCCCGGAGGTGGGGCACGATGGCGAGCGCCTGGAGGCCGGGCCTGTTCCCATGGGTTCCGGCCGGGCACAGCCCGAAGAGGCAACGTAGGTCACCCCTCCAATGGGCTCACCACCCATAGCAGGGGCCATAGAGCTCGGGTGCAATGTGAGCTGGGCGGCAGCCGAAGGCAGGGCACTTGGCGGTCCGATCCTCGGCTACAGAAGCTAGCTCTTGGGACGTGGAACGTCACCTCACTGGGGGGAAAGAGCCTTAGCTAGTGCGCGAAGTTGAGACGTTCCGGCTGGATATAGTCGGACTCACTTCGACGCACAGCAAGGGCTCTGGAACCACTTCTCTCTAGAGGGATTGGACCCTCTTCCACTCTGGCGTTGCCGACAGTGAGAGGCGACGGGCTGGGGTGGCAATTCTGGTTGCCCCCCGGCTTAAAGCCTGCACGTTGGAGTTCAACCCAGTGGACGAAAGGGTAGCCTCCCTCCGTCTTCGGGTGGGGGGCGACGGGTCCTGACTGTTGTTTGTGCTTACGCACCAAACAGCAGTTCAGAGTACCCACCCTTTTTGGGTAGACTCGAGGGAGTACTGGAAAGTGCTCCCCCGGGTGATTCCCTTGTCCTACTAGGGGACTTCAACGCTCATGTTGGCAACAACACCGAAACCTGGAGAGGCGTGATTGGGAAGAATGGCCGCCCGGATCTGAACCCATGTGGTGTTTTGTTATTGGACTTTTGTGCTCGTCACAGTTTGTCCATTACAAACACCATTTTCAAACATAAGGGTGTCCATATGTGCACTTGGCACCAGGACACCCTAGGCCGCAGTTCCATGATAGACTTTGTAGTTGTGTCATCGGATTTGCGGCCTTATGTTTTGGACACTCGGGTGAAGAGAGGGGCGGAGCTTTCTACCGATCATCACCTGGTGGTGAGTTGGCTGCGATGGTGGGGGAGGATGCCGGACAGACCTGGCAGGCTCAAATGCATTGTGAGGGTCTGCTGGGAACGTCTGGCAGAGTCTCTTGTCAGAGAAAGTTTCAATTCCCACCTCCGGAAGAACTTTGAACATGTCACGAGGGAGGTGCTGGACATTGAGTCCGAGTGGAGCATGTTCCACACCTCTATTGTCGAGGCGGCTGATCGGAGCTGTGGCCGCAAGGTAGTTGGTGCCTGTCGGGGCTGCAATCCTAAAACCCCTTGGTGGACACCAGCGATGAGGGATGCCGTCAAGCTGAAGAAGGAGTCCTATCGGGTCCTTTTGGCTCATAGGACTCCGGAGGCAGTGGACAGGTACCGACAGGCCAAGCGGTGTTCGGCTTCAGCGCTCGCTGAGGCAAAAACTCGGACAAGGGAGGAGTTCGGGGAAGCCATGGAAAACGACTTCCGGACGGCTTCAAAGCGATTCTGGACCACCGTCCGCCGCCTCAGGAAGGGGAAGCAGTGCACTATCAACACCGTGTATGGTGCGGATGGTGTTCTGCTGACCTCAACTGCGGATGTTGTGGATAGGTGGAAGGAATACTTCGAAGACCTCCTCAATCCCACCAACACGTCTTCCTATGAGGAAGAAGTGCCTGGGGAATCTGTGGTGGACTCTTCTATTTCTGGTGCTGAGGTCGCTGAGGTAGTTAAAAAGCTCCTCGGTGGCAAGGCCCCGGGGGTGGACGAGATCCGCCCGGAGTTCCTTAAGGCTCTGGATGCTGTAGGGCTGTCTTGGTTGACAACACTCTGCAGCATCGCGTGGACATCGGGGGCGGTACCTCTGGATTGGCAGACCGGGGTGGTGATTCCTCTCTTTAAGAAGGGGGACCGGAGGGTGTGTTCCAACTATCGCGGGATCACACTTCTCAGCCTTCCCGGTAAGGTTTATTCAGGTGTACTGGAGAGGAGGCTACGCCGGATAGTCGAACCTTGGATTCAGGAGGAACAGTGTGGTTTTCGTCCTGGTCGTGGAACTGTGGACCAGCTCTATACTCTCGGCAGGGTTCTTGAGGGTGCATGGGAGTTTGCCCAACCAGTCTACATGTGCTTTGTGGACTTGGAGAAGGGATTCGACCTTGTCCCTCGGGAAGTCCTGTGGGGAGTGCTCAGAGAGTATGGGGTATCGGACTGTCTTATTGTGGCGGTCCGCTCCCTGTACGATCAGTGCCAGAGCTTGGTCCGCATTGCCGGCGATAAGTCGAACACATTTCCAGTGAGAGTTGGACTCCACCAAGGCTGTCCTTTGTCACCGATTCTGTTCATAACTTTTATGGACAGAATTTCTAGGCGCAGTCAAGGCGTTGAGGGGTTCCGGTTTGGTGACCGCAGGATTAGGTCTCTGCTTTTTGCAGATGATGTGGTCCTGATGGCTTCATCTGACCGGGATCTTCAGCTCTCACTGGATCGGTTCGCAGCCGAGTGTGAAGCGACCGGAATGAGAATCAGCACCTCCAAGTCCGAGTCCATGGTTCTCGCCCGGAAAAGGGTGGAATGCCATCTCCGGGTTGGGGAGGAGACCCTGCCCCAAGTGGAGGTGTTCAAGTACCTAGGAGTCTTGTTCACGAGTGGGGGAAGAGTGGATCGTCAGATCGACAGGCGGATCGGTGCGGCGTCTTCAGTAATGCGGACGTTGTACCGATCCGTTGTGGTGAAGAAGGAGCTGAGCCGGACGGCAAAGCTCTCAATTTACCGGTCGATCTACGTTCCCATCCTCACCTATGGTCATGAGCTTTGGGTCATGATCGAAAGGATAAGATCACGGGTACAAGCGGCCCAAATGAGTTTCCCCCGCCGTGTGGCGGGGCTCTCCCTTAGAGATAGGGTGAGAAGCTCTGCCATCCGGGAGGAACTCAAAGTAAAGCCGCTGCTCCTTCACATCGAAAGGAGCCAGATGAGGTGGTTCGGGCATCTGGTCAGGATGCCACCCGAACGCCTCCCTAAGGAGGTGTTTAGGGCACGTCCAACCGGTAGGAGGCCACGGGGAAGACCCAGGACACGTTGGGAAGACTATGTCTCCCGGCTGGCCTGGGAACGCCTCGGGATCCCCCGGGAAGAGCTAGACGAAGTGGCTGGGGAAAGGGAAGTCTGGGTTTCCCTGCTTAGGTTGTTGCCCCCGCGACCCGACCTCGGATAAGGGGAAGAAGATGGATGGATGGATGGATGATTATTTGCAAAAAAAATTAAGATTCTCAGTTCAAATATTAAATATCTTATCTTTGCAGTCTCTTTCAATTGATTACAAGTTGAAAAGGATTTGCAAGTCATTCTATTCTGTTTTATTCACGGATTACACAACTTGCCAACTTCATTGGATTTGGGTTTTGTACTTCACATCCTGTTGACATTGTTTGCTTGGAGCAGACCACTGCGGTGGCAATTATCAAAAAATATTGTTTATATGGTTGCTGACTTTGCCGAAGGAGTTAAAAATATTCGCAAGAACTGAGGAGAAAAAGTGCAAGACAATGTGGAAAAGCTATTTGTAGTCTTGGTAAATGAGAAGCAGCTAGCCGTCGCTAGCATATCCGAAGGTATCATTTAAAAAAAAGACTCGCTATTTATATTGCGACTTGATGTCCAAAAGTGACCATTCTGGAACCCAGCATGTAAGAAAAATTTAAGGCGAGCTGTGGGTATTTGGAAAAGTTTAAAAAGTGGAGCCGTCATTAATAGCGTCGGGTGCAGCGTGGCTGGTGAAGACGAGGCTGCACAAACAAAGCTGCCGACTGCTGTTTCTTCTTGAATTTTATCCGCGAAGGAGGCTGTCCACCCATCTTTTTAACTGTTTTAAGCCCAGACTATTTTGGAAAAAGATAGTAGAGGGGACATTCATTACAGCAAAGGAGAATGCAGTACCCAGACACAAGCCGATTAAGGCCTCACACTCCTCGTTTGTACTAACGCAAGTGGTGGCTGTAAAGTGACGCTATGCTTGTTTACCACTCCCAGGCTGTTCAACAAATACCACAAATATTCAAGGACACAAGGTAAAAGGATTTTCCTTTTTGTTTTTTAGCAACATGTTTGGTAACAGTGCACCAAAGGGACTTTAGTTTGTGCGCGAACACATTGGAAGTTTAACTTGCTGTTGCTGTGATGTTTGGATAAAAAAGAGAATTGTTGAGCCATTATTTATACGCATTAGTATTTTCAGAATGTGCTATTTTTTAAAATATAAAAAAGGGACTTTTGTCGAGGCTTCGGCCAATTATTCATGATTACATTGTTCCTTATGTGGAAATCTGTTCACGATACGAACGTTTCGGTCGGCAAACCATGATCAACAACCATGGTCGAGGAGAGCAGGAGAGACTTTTCACTTCACAATGGGTCCGTAAATCTTTGACGGAATGTCGAGGCCGTTGATTAGTTACAACTTGGTCACTTTATTTATAATTTTCGCAGTGCACAACAGGACATCCACCATGCTATTGACCAGGGGTGTCAAACTCATTTTAGATCGGGGGCCACACAGAGAAAAATCTATTCCCACGTGGGCCGGACTGGTAAAATCCCTGCACGATAAAAATAAAGAAACCTTCAGATTGTTTTCTGTGTTTAAAAATAGAAGAAGCACATTCTGAAAATGTAAAAATCTTAATGTTGTTGTTTTTTTACACTTACATGTTGCGGTTAATAGTATTCTATCTTCATTTGTCGTTATTTATATTTTCTGAATGAATGATGTTATTATGTTCATCAGTCAACTCAATGGTGTTCATTTTCAGTCAATTAAGATAAAAAAAATATCAAAATCAAATTACAGTATGCCATGTACAAACCCCGTTTCCATATGAGTTGGGAAATTGTGTTATATGTAAATATAAACGGAATACAATGATTTGCAAATCCTTTTCAACCCATATTCAATTGAATGCACTACAAAGACAAGATATTTGATGTTCAAATTCATGAACTTAATTTTTTTTTTGCAAATATTAACTAACTTAGAATTTCATGGTTGCAACACGTGCCAAAGTACTTGGGAAAGGGCATGTTCACCACTATGTTACATCACCTTTTCTTTTAACAACACTCAATAAACGTTTGGGAACCGAGGAAACTAATTGTTGAAGCTTTGAAAGTGGAATTCTCTCCCATTCTTGTTATATGTAGAGCTTCAGTCGTTCAACAGTCCAGGGTCTCCGCTGTCGTATTTTACGCTTCATAATGCGCCACACATTTTCGATGGGAGACGGGTCTGGACTGCAGGCAGGCCTGGAAAGTACCTGCACTCTTTTTTACGAAGCCGCGCTGTTGTAACAATTGTCTTGCTGAAATAAGCAGGGGCGTCCATGATAACGTTGCTTGGATGACAACATATGTTGTTCCATAACCTGTATGGACCTTTCAGCAATAAGTTACCCATGCATTGGGCACTAATACACCCCAATACCATCACTGGCTTTTGAACTTCACGCCTATAACAATCCGAATGGTTATTTTCCTCTTTGTTCTGGAGGACACCACGTCCTCTGTTTCCAAATATAATTTGAAATGTGCACTCGTCAGACCACAGATCACCTTTCCACTTTGCATCAGTCCATCTTAGGTGAGCTCGGGCCCAGCCAAGCTGGGGGCGTTTCAGGATATTGTTGATAAATGGGTTTGGCTTTGCATTGTAGAGTTTTAACTTGCACTTACAGATGTAGCGACCAACTGTAGTTACTGACAGTGGTTTTATGAAGTGTTCCTGAGCCCTTGTGGTGATATCCTTTACACACTGATGTCGTTTTTTGATGCAGTACCGCCTGAGGGATCAAAAGTCCGTAATATCATCGCTTACGTGCAGTGATTTGTCCAGATTCTCTGAACATTTTGATGATTTTACGGACCGTAGATGGTAAAATCCCTAAATTACTTGCAATAGCTTGTTGAGAAATGTTGTTCTAAAACTGTTCTACAATTTGCTTACAAAGTGGTGACCCTCACCCCATCCTTGTTTGTGAATTACTTAGCATTTCATGGAAGCTGCTTTTATACCCAATCATGGCACCCACCTTTTCCCAATTAGCCTGCACACCTGTGGGATGTTCCAAATAAGTGTTTGATGGGCATTCCTTAACCTTATCAGTATTTATTGCCACCTTTCCCAACTTATTTGTCACATGTTGCTGGCATCAAATTCTAAAGTTAATGATGTTTCCACCCTAATGCTTCACAGTAGGTGTGGTGTTCTTGGGATGCAACTCAGTATTCTTCTTCCTCCAAACACGACGAGTTGAGTTTATACCAAAAAGTCCTATTTTGGTTTCATCTGACCACATGACATTCTCCCAATCCTCTGCTGTATCATCCATGTATCCATTTTGGTATAAACTCAACTTGTCGTGTTTGGAGGAAGAAGAATACTGAGTTGCATCCAAAGAACACCACACCTACTGTGGAGCATGGGGGTGGAAACATCATGCTTTGGGGCTGTTTTTCTGCTAAGGGGACAGGACGATTGATCTGTGTTAAGGAAAGAATGAATGGGGCCATGTATCGTGAGATTTTGAGCCAAAACCTCCTTCCATCAATGAGAGCTTTGAATGGTTCACCAAATGCTTATTTTCCACCATAATTTACAAATAAATTCTTTAAAATTCCTACAATGTGAATTCCTGGATTTTTTTTCACATTCTTTCTCTCACAGTTGAAGTGTACCTATGATGAAAATTACAGACCTCTGTCATCATTTTAAGTGGGACAACTTGCATATATATATATATCTACATACACATTCATTCATTCATTCATTCATTCATACTGTAGCGACCTGTTAATGTGTATGTTCATGTGTTATGATGTTAATTGTCCCCATGGGCAGTGAACGCACAGTGTTGGCGGAGAATGGATACAGACGTGTTTACATGGGAGGGAATATGCGTTGGAATTTGGCTGGTTGTTTGCGTAAGATTGGCAATACAAGTTTAAAAGAGGATATGACTTTGTGTGTGTTCTTCTGGAAGCTACAACACATTTGATTAATTAAATTTTTTTTCACGTTTAAAAAAACTATTTTTTAAAGTGTGGCTGGCATGTTTTTTGACGTGGTGGTGCGCCACATTCAAATACATTAAGGGGAAATGCATTATTTAAACTTAGGGCTGTCAAACTTTATTACTTAATTCATGCGATTAATCCCCCAAAAATATTGCATTAATCATGTGCACAATCATGCAATTGATTTTGATTTTACAATGCAGCACTCCCCGCTACCCCGAATGGGACAAGCAGTAGAAAATGGATGGATGGACGCGCTTTTACCTTAACTGCTATACGGTCACTGATCAGATCTAGAAATGAGTTAGGCGACTTTGGCATGTGTGCTCACTGACAAATTTCACTCCAAAATACAGCCTGAATGAACTTAAGATATAACTGTTACCAAGATTTGTTCAAATATATGACATGTATTCAAGTAAAATATTTAATAGCTTTCCTGCACAACATTCTGACAATAAATTCATATGTGGGTCTTTTTTGTAAAATAATTTTTTTCCTTTGTGATTAACCACGATTAATCCAATTGAAATTAATCAGATTTTTTTTTAATTGACCAACATATTTAAAATATAAATATATTTATTTTTAAGGTTTTTGCCAATGTGTCCTCTCCCTAAATGAATTAGGATTTTTTATGATTATGATTTACCACGAGTCAGTCTTCGTCCTAATAATTTTTCCCTTATGTGACTGTAAAATAAGTTTTGTACACAATCCTGCGGTGTGCCTGACATCCCTGTTTATGAATGAGAGCTGCTTTTAGGTGGCTAGTTTCTGAGGTCAGCCGGAGCTGAATAGGGAGATGATTATTGCACATGTTTAGCAACAGAGAACAAGCGGTTCTTGTTAAGAGTAGCTGTAGAGAAAATGGTTGTAATTGAATGTCGAGCCATATGCTTCTTATTTTGCGCAAATGTGTCTATGCTTTAGATCTTGTTAAATGTAGCTGTGCCAAACTCTACGGTTCATTCCATACGCAAAGAGGTTTTTTCACCATTTTACGATAGGGTATTGAAAAGAACATTTTAAGCAATGTAACGATAGGCTTTCAGTGTTACCAGTTTGTAAGTAGAAGCTTTGTTTTTGTCTTTCACCTTTCCTCATGTTTTACTCATGAAGTCATCTAATGAGTTGAGGTCATCATGCCACCATGAACACGATGAACTCATCAGGGGAAATGTTCATGTGATTTGGACCTGCAGTGGATGGTCTTATAACCTCAACAAAGCGCACCAACAACCAGGTGCCTCATTGAAAGGTAAAATGTTAGTAATGGTATTTTAGGAGGTCAAGTAAGAAAGTAATATTTTAATTTTCGTTGTCTCTCAAAACCATGCTCATCTAACTGTAACCTATCTTAATGCTTATTTAATTTGGTCATTTGATTTTGTTTTGTTTCCCGCCGATAGGGTGCTATGCTGCAGGAAAAAAGTAGATTGTTGTGAAAGAGTTCAAATTAAGTGTGATCAGAAAGGTACTAAGTGGCCTCAAAGTGCTGCCTTTACACACTGAAGGGTGAAAATCAGTTGTCGGAATCAGTGACTCTTTGTTCAAGACCACGTTTTCTGACCCTCGTTTATAAGTGTCAGTCTCGTGTCTAAGCTGCGCATCAAACATGTTGGACAGAGTCAAACCTTTATGATCAAAGGCCATGACTTGTTTAACCTGTAGTCTTAAAACATGAGGGCCTCTTTCTGACATGAACTTTCACCCTTAAACCTGGCAAATCTGCTTCTTAAAGGGTCATTATCTGATTATCCCCACCATGTCATTTCACACAGGAAACTCCATTTTAACCAGTCACAGACAGGCTGTGTTTAACACGGCTTTAAATCTGGCGAATTGTCACTTTTCTCCTAGCAGACCGCTCTAATCTAGCATCTGTTACTAAGACAAAAGCTGGTTTACCCCCATTATGGGGACTCTCAAGATGGTGTAGAACTAAGCATGTCCATGGAACAGGAGATCATTTTGACAGCGCCGTCGTCTGTACAATTTTTGCAAACATGAATAAACTCAACGATTTTCGAAGCAGTGGATGTGTAAATGTAGCATAATGTTCACTCTCCCCCAGTTCAAAAGCAACTTGAATCCGCCAGCCTTTCAATACGGAGGTGTGAAAGAGGGAGAAGGCAGAAAAACAGGTTTGGGTGATAAATAGCGGTTTAGAAAGTGTCTCCTTTCTGAGAGAGGATTGGGCTTTGTCTTGAAATGTGAGATGGCTCCTCTGCAGCGACCGCCAACTTCTCAGAAGTCTGACTTTCAACAGCCAAGGCAGCTAGGAGAAGAAAGAGAGGGGTGGAGAGTGGAGAGACAGATTTATGTTACATTGGGATGCCTTTAGGGTGGTGTGGATGTGTAAAAAGAGTTTTTTCACCATTTCATTAAAGCTAGTAACAAATGCATTGTCATCAATCTTTAAATCATATTTTAAATATTGTGTCCTGTAAGTTAGGGGAGTAACGATTTGTTTTGATTCAATATTTGTGGTTGCTGATACGATTCAGGGATGATCAATTTTTTTTTAGAATTATTCGATCCGATGCAATTCATTGGGTTGAAATCTATTCCGTAACTCTTTGGCAAACAAAATTCAACGGTTGTGACTGTGAAATAAATACTGGATACCTGACAGTGCAGATTAAGTTTCCTATATTCCTGTTATTTATTGTAAGGGATTTAGTTATAAATGAATTATGGATGCAAAGCAAGTAACCAACAAATAATGGCCAATGCATTCACATCTTATTTGAATAAAGGGCAACCAACACTTTAGGTTGAATTAAGAAGAGGAAACCTTTTCTGCTCTCATTTTCAATATTCAATAAATTTTCAATAAATGTACAATAACATTTTAACATTAGAATTACCCACAAAATAAAGTTCCCCGGCCTGGTTATAAAGTATCTGTTCCCCGCCCCAGCTTCGCCGATGACGGACAGCGTTCCGGGTGTGCGGAAGCATGTAAGCCCCCTCACCTCTGATGGTGTTGACCCCTCACTTTTTCATTTCCATAGCTTCCTTGATCAATCTCTTATATTTATTTGTTTCTGATTAAATTACTTCTCCTTGGCTGCCATGCTGTTGTGTTGTGGAAGTCGGTGCGTCACTTAACTTGCTGTGCTGTCCCTTCCGATGTGCCAGTTGCATCTTTTGCGTTGCGGCTTTAAATTATTGTGGTGTGTCGTTTGTATTTGTTGGGACTTTTACAACCGTGCTGTTGATGAAAGTTTTTGTGTTGTAATTTATGATATTGTCTTGTGGCGTTTGCGTTTGTTGTGACCTTTCTCAGCCATTGTAGCTATCTGATATTTTTGTTTTGATGACGCCACAAACTGGCAAACTAGACTTAACGTTTGACGTCCAATACAAGTGGTACACTTCATATAAAGCCTGCCGTTCTTCAATCAAATGTTTTCCTTTTTCTACTATGGATGACATCAATCGATACCTATCTTCCGCAAGACAAAATTGCCGAGCACAGGTAGATATAATTGAAATTTAGGAATATAATTCGATATATGGATCAATACTGTAAATTCATGCAATTACTGTATGCCCCTTGTCACTGTAAGAAAAAAAAACTTATGTTAAGGGGTAATTAGCGGGTCAATATTAAGAATTTTGACATAACACCAATACATTTGATAACATTAAAAAATAGCTCCAATGACTGATTAAAAGAAAACACTCCAATCTGGCGAGATTGCTCATAAAGCTCCTAGGTTGGTTATGTTGAGCAAATCAAGCTCTCATTTTCTGCTATCAGCTTGTGGTAAACTCCCCCTGAGCTCATTGCAAATAAACATGGCGTCGATCATATGAGACTTTTTCACTGTTCCAGAGGAAAATGGTTTATGTTCTATTTGCACTAAATATTTTGTAAACATTCCACAAGGAGGGAAAAGCAATAAGCTTTCAACACACCAAACCAGAACACATTTATTTTTACAGTTTGTCAAATCCATTAACTCTAGATGTGCACAAACTACAGTTAAACCTAAATAAAGAAACAGGAAAATATTAGCATCTGTAAAAAAAAAAATGTGCAGCCCTGTTAGATATACTATTGTTTGTTCCCTTGAATTTAGCTTGTGTCATCAATGAAACCTCAAACCTCAAATTTTTCAGTGTAATAATCAATGATAGAATGAACTGGAAATCCCACATAAAAATATAGAACATAAGGTTGGAAAACATATTTCACTACTTAATAAAGCAAAATATCTTCCAGACCAAAAATCAGTCCATATTCTCTACTGTCAGGCTTTTGTCCACATTGTCCAACAGTCAGAAAGTCATCCCTTCAGTAGGATGAATTCATGAGCGTTAACCTTCGTCTTGTGTTAGGGTCGGCAGCGACCCGTTTTAGTTTTTAAATGCATTAAAAAACCACATACATTTATTTTTTTGCATCAAGGCTTTTTGACTTTGTCAGGAACCTCTTTGTCAACAAAATAAAACATTTTTATTTTTTTTCACAAAAATATAAAATGCTCTGGTTGAAATTATGCCCTTGGTGTTGTTAGAGTCGGTTTCGACCCAGTTATAAAAATAAGATTATAAAGCAATGATAAGGGCCAAAACTGAACACACTGACAGCCAGCTCCTCTCCCAATCATGTGAGCTTTAGTGGATTCTCATTTTACCTTGTTATCCTGTACAAAAACAAACAAAAGACGGGCATGTCCATACATGTGAGGTCAATTTAGTGTAAAGTTGGTGACTTGCAGAGTACACATCTCCAATTTGCAGCATGCAAAAATGAAAAAAATATTCATAGTAAGAGAAGTTCTAGGTAATATTTTCGGTGAAAACGAGGTAGAGCACACAGAGCAGCATAGTGATACTGATGAACAGGTTTCTGAGGAGGAAGACAATGTAGAGTGTCATCCAGATGACACAGACACATCTGATGAGTCTGATGAGGAGGCCAGCGGTGGTGAGAAGAAGGACAATAACTTTTCAGGAGGATAGTTACCATGGTGGGCACAGTGAAGAAAAATAAACCTGTGCTGCATGCTGAAATCTTGCAGGTGAAGGACAGGGCTTCTCCTCAAAGTTTGCTTTTACAGAGACCACCACTGTTGTCTCATATTGTCCAAAAAAAAAAAAAAAACGGAACGTGATGCTTATGTCTACTCTTAACAAAGATGCACCAGGAAGTGACAAAAAGCCCACAATTATCCTCAACTATAACAAAAACAAAGGAGTAGTGGACAACCTGGACAACCTGACTGCCACTTACACTTGCCAGCGAATGACCAGGAGATGGCCAATGGTTGTGTTTTACAACATCCCTGATGTGTCTGCATGTCATGCATTTGTGTTGTGGACCCACATCTACCAAGGGTGGAACTCAACCAAAAATAACAAGTGAGAGAAATTCCCTTGTCAAGCCACACATTGAGCAAAAGGTACGGGTGCCCCGAGACCCAGACTCTACAGCCTTGGTCAGACAGCTGCAGAGCTTGCCTACCACTCTGTCCACTTCATCAGCAACACAAACCAGCTCTGCCTCAACACTAACCAAAACAGCCAGCGCCACAACTCCTCTCAGGGAGAAAAAAATAGAAGATTAAAATAAAATAAAATACAAAAATAAAAAATGAAGAGCCAATATTTTACTAATTTGCGTGTTAATAAGCAACTAATTAATGGTGAATGTGTTCCTCATACTAAAGTGTTACCAGTTGTTTATTGGGGTGTAACGGTATTATAAATACTGCGGTATTTTGATATCAAAATCATCACAATAATAGTGTGACGTATGACGATATAAAATGAAAACTTGGTCGGTGCATTTTTTTGCTGGCACTTTTGACCTGGCTGTTCTGGAAGTAAACTACATCTCCCAACTCCCTGTATAGCGCAAGTGTTTGAGGTGTTATTTAAATGATGTAAGTATATATGTAATATAGTAACTTGCACATTTATAATAACATTTAATATTTAGGTATTTTGCTCATTTTAAGCCAACGCGGCGCATTAATTTCTAAAACACATTTTGACGTTCGTTTTTTTTTCCATCACTGACATGGGTGGGGGGATCTAAATGTCTTTTCGTGTCGTTTTGGCCATTTTGGGTCCTGAATGACTATCGAAGGTGTACCAACTTGTAGGGATACCAACTCAAACTTCTTCTGTGCACGATTTATGATCTAGAATAAACTGAAATAATAAACTTAGAATAAACTTGCCAGAAAGCAAGTAACACCACTCGACGATGTAATCATAGGGACACACATTTGTGATCATGGCGCTACTATGAATAGTTTGTCATGTTAGCGCTTATAATAACAATATCACAAATACTCACAAAATGTTATTGGAGTATTGTTGGTGGTTTTTGAATGGTTATTTATTGGGTTTTATGGGCAAAAGAGAAGAGCTCCCATTGGCTCTGCTGTGAGCGGAGTTGTATTTACATGTATCTAATATGTAGAATGCATTAAAAAAGATCCATCCATCGTCATGTCTTTCATAAAGATTGTGAACGATAGGCACAATTCCCAAAAATGTGCACTTCCCCTTAAAATGCATTGTGCTTGTGTAGGTACTTTTTTAGAAACTTTTATTTTGTTAGCGCAGTCAGACTAGATGTTGCGCACCTGGCTATTATTGTGAAGGGTAGAAGTGTGTTTAGCTGCTTTTCTCCGCTTGAAAAGGAAAGAATGAACTTAAGGCTGTAAAAAAAATAAAAATTTAACAAAGCATTACAGTCACATGTATGTCAATTTTCTTAATATTATTTTGCGTTTATCAGTGGTTTCTGTTTGACTGGCCAATTATGTGACTCCATCTGCAATTACTTCAACGCAGAAATATTATGCCTTACTTTTTTGTTAGGTGTAGTGATTATTATTTAGCGCTGTGTCAAATAAAAAAATATTAACTAACCATGGTGATATTCCTAACTTCTAGTAGCCGTTGTCTTTTTTTCACTAATACACTTACTCATCTGTTTCATCGCTAAAAGCCTTGGAATTTGCATGCACCTTGCGTGGCCCATTAATCGTTTTTAGGTTTTTTCAATTATTATATTTTCATGATCGTTGGGAGCCATAATCAAAATGTTATTAATTACCCAGCCCTAACCGTGGGCTTAATACCGAGATAATATTGTACCGTAGATTTTGATACCGTTACATTCCTAGTTGTTAATGATAAATCATGCAACTGAATATCCGGTTCGAGAAGTGACCGGTTGGGCTACTTCAAGTGCAGTCCCCTCACTCAATAAGATTCAGCTGTGAATTATTAGATTAAACGAGTGTAGACACATAAACCAGTTATCGCGCCAAACTAGAAATCAGTTGACGTTTTTTGTTTTTAAAACGGCAGGTGTGCCAGGGTTGTCTATGATAAGTCACGTGCTTGTTACGTTACTTACGTAACTGGAGACGAGAATAGACGTAGTAGAAACATGGACCGGTTGTAGCGCTAGTCTAACATTTAGTAGCCATTTTATCTTTAAAACAACACAAGCTGCCTGCTAAATAATTACCCGCAAGCTAACGTTAACAGCCTGGACGTCTCCATGGGGTGCCGTCCATCAATATTGGAACATCGGAAGGAATGGAGGCTCAGACAGTTTCCCAGTTTGTCTTTTTTTAATTCACAAAAATGCAACATTCTCGCACAAAGGGCTCCATATCCGTGTCCCGCTCTCTGTTCCGGCACCATTCAAACGACCTTTCAACTCCAAAACATACGCCACTTCCCATCCTTGTCGCGGAAGTCCCACCCCCCAGTGAAGCCATTGGCTAGAACACATAATTGTCTGCGACAACATTGACTTGACACCTGGAAAAGAAATATATTTGACATGTGTTTGCCTTTTTACTTTATAAAAAATCTTTTGGGATATATGTTGTTTTAAAAATGTGAAATTACTGGAAGCATGTCACATTTATAGAATGTGTTTTTTTTTTTTTTCATATTTGAAGATGAATGTGCCTGTGGGTGTTCTTACTCATCATGCTATTGTTATTCTCATGGCATTCAACTGATCAGTTGTCTTAGAAGACGTTGGGCCTCGAATCAGAGTAGTTTTCATCAGTTCATGCTCATAGACTTAGCTTGGAAGGATCTAGTCTGAGCCCTTAGTGCCAAAGTCATAACCGTTTATCCTCTAAAATGATCACAATACGAAGGTCCTGAGTAGTCCTGGGTTCAATCCCGGGCTCGGGATCTTTCTGTCTGGAGTTTGCATGTTCTCCCCGTACCTGCGTGGGTTCCCTCCGGGTACTCCAGCTTCCTCCCACTTCCAAAGACATCCACCTGGGGATAGGTTGATTGGCAACACTAAATTGGCCCTAGTGTGTGAATGTGAGTGTGTATACTGTCTGTCTATCTGTGTTGGCCCTGCGATGAGGTGGCGACTTGTCCAGGGTGTACACCTCATTCCGCCCGATTGTAGCTGTGATAGGCACCAACGCCCCCCACGACCCTAAAGGGAAAAAGCAGTCGAAAATGGATGCATGGCTAATGAGGAGCGTATGCACAGGAAGGAATGCATTTGTTCTTTTGTGCTATAAAAATGTAATTGGTCCATCAACAAATGTTAACCATATAATTAAATCATTCATATATTATATCAAATTTTAATGAATCTTTCATACATTAAGTCGAATTGTATCAAATCATTCGTACACTAAATCGAATCGCATCATATCGTTCTGTTTTATAAATGAACCGTTTTTGAATTGCATCATAACCCATGTATCACGATACAAATCGAATCCTCCATTACAAATAACTTTACATCCTTAGTAAATTTGAGTAAAAGAGTCCATCACCTTCTGTTAGATACGAGTACCAAAATTCAGTTTGTAAAAATTCATAAACATTAAACTACATACTAGAATAAACTTACGGCTGAGTAAAAACAGTACAAGATTGTTCCACTCATCAGAGTTCTTTAGCGCAAAGATGCCCCACAGAAGTTTCTGCAAGTCAAAAGTTCCTATTGTTCTTCTTTCTTTACGTTGTCAGGTATGTTGAAGTACAAATACACAAGAAATAAGGAATTAACAAGTTTCACTGCCTACTGTAGTAGTGGCTGAAATATAAATTACGAAGTTTAAAAAAAAACCCAAACTGTGTTCAACCAATAAGTGTTTGACAGCACACTACGGGAAATTTTTCTAGTATCACTGTGCTACTAAGAACTAAAATAGTTCCTGTGGAACTTTATTTACATGGTAGTTGTTGGTGTAAACGCAGGGGGCATTTCATTTTCCAGGGTAAACTGGAAAGTTCCTGTAAAAGTTCATGTGGCGAGAAGAGGCCTACTCAAGCAGTCTCTTTGTTAACCACTCGGATGTTACTGCACATTGTCCAGGAGAAGGGGTCTCTAACCTTAAATACTATTAAAGCTACTACTTTGTGTGTTTAATTTATACAACTGGCAACATTTGAATTTGAATTTATATTTATGAAGCAGACCTCCACATAAACAGTGTGTTCATTGTCTGTCATTCTTCCATCCATCCATTTTCTTACCGCTTATTCCCTTTGGGGTCGCGGGGGGCGCTGGTGCCTATCTCTCAGCTACAATCGGGCGGAAGGCGCTTACACCCTGGACAAGTCGCCCCCTCATACGATATGTTTGAAAAATATTAATTTTAAAAAGGTGCTTTGTTAAGTAAATCCCCCAAAGTACATCAGGTGTCTACTGGGAGTGAGTTACTTTAAATATGAAAGTGTACTAAATTCTTAGGTTGTACAATATAATGTTGGGTATTTAGTTTTAGTAATGATAAGAGTCTGTTGAGTGACTCACAGACTGAAGGATGTAATGTCCGAAGCACACCAGGAGTTTACCACAGCTAAACAGATTGCAAGATTTAAGTTGAGGCAGCAGCAGATAGGTGTCGTTTGTGGTGCTGACGTGAATCTTAAGGCTTGTTAATGTCAACCACGAGGTCACCAGTGTAAACGGTGTGGGTTTTACAACACTTTGATCAGCCAGTGGGACCAACAGGAAGGTGGAAAGAGCCCTCACACTACAGTGGACCTTGAGTCACCGCAGTCCATAGAAACACCTCGGAATGTAACAGGACATTGTGCTAGTGAGATCAGTAAATAAGTGAGATAATAATTGACTCACTAATCGATATTATCGCACAGGTATCAGTTGTATTTCAGACTCAACACTGTGGATCCTTTCTAAAATCTGTCTTTCCATGAAAAAAGTTAATTTTTAATCAAACAATGATTTATGAATACATGTGATCTGATTACAACGACTACCTCTAATGTGAAACCCAATACAGTGGAACAACAAACCAAAATAATCAATTGTAACCATATAAAACATGGTTCCATAGCTTTTGCCCTCACTAAAGAGCCTACGAAAAAGCAAAGCACTCTTGTGAAGTTATGCGAAGTCTCACAGGATTTGACAAGGTCTAGCTAATTATGTAGAGAACCTACTCTACTGCGTTTTGGACTCCGTGTTGGGTGACTTGAAATACGTTGGTCCTGAAAGTGCGTATTGAACTTCAAAATTCACATCAGAGGTTCCACTGTAGAGCTTTGTAAATTAAATTCAGCAGTTGAAACATTTTATTATTGCGAATGGGTGGGCTGGGTTGTTGGGCTCTCTGATTGCGAACATGAAGAGCACGCCTCAGCACATCTTACTCCACTACAAAAGGAAGTTGTGGCGCACATACTAATAAAGCTGTAAAGCGGTTTTGTTACTCAATTCCTTCTCAGTTCATGCACAATTTAAATGTCCTTAAGGGGCTTGTAAGAAGAGACTCAAGGCAGCCAGACGGACCGTCTTCTTCCTTAAATCCTCGCCTTCTGCATTTTCCATTACCCCACTCAGCCTGTATCTTGGGAAAAGCAGAACGTTGTACATTCCCTCTGTGTACGACCCATATAAGATGGGGGTGTAAAGCAGGAAGTAATTAGTTCAACTTATTGTGCTCTAATCATAAAAAACATCTTGCTGCTCACGAGCTTTGCTGGTTAACCAGGCTTTTCTGTGGGTCATTATTGTTTATAGTGGTTGTTAACAGTGGAGAAAGACGGGCAAAGATGTGAATTCCTCAGTTCACAACTTTTCAAAGTCATCTGAATGTGTGATGAATTGGCCTCCTAAGTCTAATTGCCATTATGCATGCTTTGATTACAGGAATCTCTATGCACTCATTTTTGTTAGTAGTAGGGATGCAACAGTATCAAATCTCATATTACGATATCGGGGTATTAAAGCCACGGTATGATATTCTTCTGGTATATTTATAAGAAAATTTAGTGTGTAAAATGAATTGGCAGGATTTGAACACAAACATAATGCTCAAATGTTCAAATCTAATTCACTAAAAAATATTTTAATTGCAAATAATTGTGCAGAGACATCCACTGTTTCAAGCAAATATTTAAAAAAACTTACAATTGCATGTCTTTAAAGTTACAATGTAAAAATCCTGTGTAAAACAATAATGCTCGCTTACTTTAGTGTCTTTCAACTCTTACTTACTGAGAAAAAGTGTCCTTCACAGTAGACATGTTTGTATCAGTCTGGAAAAAGCTTTTTCTCAGAAAAGTTAATTAACAATTTAACTTTTAATAATGTAAATACCTTGCGTACTGATGTTTGGCCTCGCTGGCTTCAATTGTCTTTTCTGGATGACAGTTTATGAGGTGGCGACTTGTCCAAGGTGTACGCTGATTTCCGCCCAAATGTAGCTGAATAGGCTACCCCTATTCAGCTACATCCCCCCACACCTCCATACCGTGACATCGGGATAACAAGCGGTGGGAAAATAAATGGATAGATTAATTGAGGATTTATCAAGTAGATTTTCAGTTTTCTCATGTTTCTTGCGTTAAACATTTTTCTTGGTTATTACCTCCGTGTGGTGGGATGTGACCGGCTATCTCTGTGCCACCTTGGAAACACTCGAGACGAAAGCGTTGCTTTTCAGAACGCAAACTTTCTTATCTCCGCCAAATGTTTTTCCCCAGGGTTTGTTAGCAACATAATTTAGATAGTTATGTTTAGATTTTAATGTAATTTTTTAGAAAATGTTCAAAAGAACAATTCTTCTCATCGACT
This sequence comes from Nerophis ophidion, assembly GCF_033978795.1. Lineage (NCBI taxonomy): Eukaryota > Metazoa > Chordata > Actinopteri > Syngnathiformes > Syngnathidae > Nerophis > Nerophis ophidion. Next base: position 26,773,731 of record NC_084619.1, read on the forward strand.
ACGAACACACTTCACTTCCTGCTTATGGTGTTCCACGGCCTCACCTTGGCGCCCTGTGCTTCAGCTAAGATTCTGGGAGACTTAGTTTACCTACTCAGTGGCGTAGTGGCTAGAGTGTCCACCCTGAGATCGGTAGGTTGTGAGTTCAAAACTTGGTCGAGTCATACCAAAGACTAAAAATGGGACCCATTACCTCCCTGCTTGGCACTCAGCATCAAGGGTTGGAATTAGGGGTTAAATCACCAAAAAATGATTCCCGGGTGCGGCGCCTCTGCTGCCCACAGCTCCCCTCACCTCTACTTTCAGAACCAGCCAACACTAAAGCGACGGAAAAAAATACATACCAAGTTTTTGTTTGATACCATCAGGCGTCATAATATTCTTGTGAAGACCTTGAAACCGAAATTCTGGGGTATCTGCAATACCGTTAAGTTAAGTGTAATGTACAGTTTATCTCAGTGCGCAGTGTTTACATTATTGTTCTGTTGAACACAAACTCATTAATGAGGCGTCTTGTGTATGTTTTATATTGAAAGCCACTTGTTATACAATTGGTATACAGACATTATATAATGTTTAGAATGCTGAACTACTGAGTTTATTTGCTTCTAATTGTAGAAGTATTTATTGGTGTAAATACCTGTTACATGATTGTTTTGACAGCTCGTAGTACCAATCTATTATCTGGTACACCCTCGAAAGGTTGACTGATGACAGGCGGAGTTTGCTTCTGATGGCACATGAGTGTGACCCCACAACTTTTTCACAAGTACCTGGAGGGAAGGGAGTCCTAATTGCCGGCGGGAAATGGGATGTCCTTGCAGGGTGGTTTCTATTGTAGATAAGGCAATTAAATCTAGTCCTTTTATCTGAAAGGATCCTTTGAAAAGAGACTTTGTACAAAGCATCAAGATGTGTTCATGCGACATTCCACTACAGTGCCAAAAAAGTGTGTGTGTCACAGGTGTGTGGGTTTGTTATTGGAATGCTGTAGCTGTGCAGGATAGTGCCCTGTGGCCAGTGTTTGCACAATGAACAAGACTTTTGAATCATATTGCTGTTGAGGCAATTCATTGTAGTTGTGTTTCTGTCAATCGGCTTAAGAACATCTGATGATCCTTTTGTTTGATACCGTATGTGTATTAGACATTTTTTTATTTAAATATACTTTTATGGCTTTACGCTTCTTCCTGGCTATGGACAGGATGTCAGTTGCTTTTGAATTCAGCTGTTTGAAAAAAAATGAGACACAATGGAATCCATTACTTAGTTGCAGCCGGCAGTGGTGCTGTCAATTCAGTCTCAACTATTTTGCCGCCTAAAGAACATGACACAGTCATTTAAGATTTTGCAGCATCACTTTGACTGTGTTTACATATACCCGTCTGACATGGCAGCGGTCATGTTGACATTCTTATATGATTCTACAAGAACTAAATAGATGTAGTTGCTGTGTTTTGTTTTGTGTATAAAGGACATTTAGAAATTTGAACCGTAACCCGGTACTTTTTTATACTCTTTGAACCTTGCAAGTTACAAAACGCTGCAGCGAATTTGTGGAATTTTCTTTGCTGACGGCCATAAAAACAATAGTTTTCATTAAACACATGCAAAGACACTTAAATGGTCTGTTATTCTTTGTACTACGACACCATCTTTTGGAAGAGTTCACTCACTGCATGTGCAGCTGGATGAATGCCTGCAAGTGTTTTGTAAAGCTTTGAAATTAAAGAAAACGTACCGTTCTGTCTTCTAATCGTACGTAGTCTTTCTACTTGTATGGATTCTTCATTCATCCTTCCAAGCAACGTTTGTAAGTTTTACAATAAAAGTAAAACAATTCATACTGACAAACCGTCCCATGTGTGGTCAGTAAAAGTCTTTTCATGCATTTTTGTCCGTGCTCCTGTAATGTAATGACGCTAGCATTGTTAGTATTAGCTAACATTCTAACACGTTTATGAGTGTCTGTGTTAGTAATATTATGTTACAACGGCATTATTTTTGTGTTGTTACAGTTTCACAAATTTCTCAGTAAATTCACCAAGACGTCACTGTGGACTTATTGAGTCTGTTTAGCTGATTGGAGATCAAGCTTCTGCAGCTAGTGGGTCCATGACAATGACTTCTGTTTTGTTTGATCAGCGGTTTTACTGCTGTGTTACAGACACTGTTTGAAAACAATTAAGGTATGCAACTAAACATTCATGAAATCTTTCTGTGTAACTAACTCATTTCACAACGTATATATCTGTAGCTTATAGTCCGGTGCAGATGATATATTGGAAAACCTTTTTTTATTTTTTATTTTTTTTTAAGTGGGTGTGAAAATACGGTAAATGCCCATCCCAATCCATGGCCATTTATTAGTCTTGCGTAAGTAAGATAACTGTTGAACGTTTTACCGTCACAAGCATCAGACTGCAATCTCTGAATAACTTTAAAAGGAATACATTGTTTGTGTCCAACTCTAGTCATCCCAGACACTAAACCTGGTCATCAGGACACCTGAGAAGGAGATGAGAAGCTTCCCTGTGAACTTAAGCAGCCAAGCATTTAAGATAGCCCCTCCGCATGTCTGCTTTCCAGTGGAGTGGAAAGTGGCTGATTCCCACCCATAAGAGCACACTGTGGAAAAACAACAGAAACAAACAAATTCAACATTTAAAAAAAACATCTCTTCATTTAGCCGCTTCATTACTCCCCCATCTTAATCTTCATCAGCAAGCCTTCCCACAAAGTTATTAATTAGCTTTGTTGCTTATCTTTTCCTTCTCCCTGCCTCATCTACATGTAATTAAAGGATGGGTAAAGCTGATATTTGGAAACTATATTGTACTGTGTTTCAGTGACCTACTTTTTAATTAATCAGTTTACCCTGTAGAAATATTGCAGTACTTTTGGAAATATGTTGTTGGCTTATAATTGAGTAAGCCGTTACATTGTTTAAAAATATATATCTGGAAGCTTCTTTTTACTGAATATAGAAGCGGTTGTGGATTCTATCACTATTGTTTTTCATTCCTGCTGTTATTATTTTTCACTTTATTTTTCTGAATTGATTCTTTGTCATTAGGAAGGTATTTTTAATAAAAAATATGAATGATTTAATAGAAAGCTTTATATTTGACCCACAATAGAGAACTTCCGATATGATAAAGATAACATTTAATTTTTTTTGTGATACTTTAAAAAAAAAGTAAAAACCAGATGAATCACATTTAAAATTCTGATTAATCATGATGTATTTTGTAGTATTTTCCAGCGAGCAGTGAGCACACCAGTCAGTCTCCTCAATCATCTTTGCACAGACCTATGCATTGACCCGATCGCTGAACATAAAGTAACCCCCGCCACCTTTTACATAGTCATCCGCAGTTAAGGTAAAAGACCATGCGTGGTCAAAATAACTTGTGATTAATCTGCATGTATATGAATAATGCAATAATTTTTAGTGATTAATCGAATGGGTTAATTTTTTGATTCCCTTTTTTACAAATTCCTTTTGTGGTTTTGAGCATTGACAATACACGACTGTACTACTGTATATATTTATTCTTGGTGAGAATTGTATAATATTTGAAATGGGTAAACATTTTTCTATCAAGCAACAACTAGTAATTTAGACTTAAATGCAATACTCAAACACTCCCTGAGATTCACTAAACACAAATGTACATTTCTGAGATTTCAGTTGTGGTATAACCCTCCAACCTTGACCCTGCCTGTATGCTGCTCACTCAAGTAAGAGGGCATTGTCGGTTCACTGGCTCTCACAGTGAATACCTATCTCACTTTTAAACAAACCCTTTAGGTTGGCATTGGATGGACTGGCCGAGGTTCAGGAACTCTGCGGAGCCAGAGATTAGCAAGGCATGGCAGGATCCCTGATAACTGACACCTTCCACACAGGCATCTGAACCTCACTAGCATCTCGCTAAAGATTGAAGGCACAAAGACGCTTTTCAGAAGTGGGCACAGTGGTGCTAATCCCTTTAACACTAAGACCCGGGCCACTGATAGCATCTAAATAAACTCTTCAGTAAATGTCATTTGCTTCTATTAGCTATAGGATGTCATGTTTTTGATGGATTGCATTTGAAGTTGTACAGGTATGTTTGGATTTATTTTCATTCCTCTTGACAATCACTTGAGTGCTCCTGAGACACAAATGCAAAGAATAATGTTGCCACATTCTCCACACCTAGTGTGTGTGTGTGTGACAATCATTGGTACTTTAACTTTAACTTATAAAGAAAGGACACCCTCTCAGTTGAACTGCTTTGGCTCGGGGGCTTAAGTCAGTTTAGTGCTGCTGCTTTGTCAAATGCTTCCATAGCATTCCCTTGGCATCAAACCATCTTACGGTTTGCTCTCACTCACACTTTAGCCTTTAACCTTTCAGCCGAGGGTTGCTGAGGTGGAAGACACAATAGATCTACAGATATTGCCTTCAATTTCTTATGTTGTTGTTGTGGGTGTGTTTATATGCAGATCACTAATCGTAGTACTGAAGTGTGAAGTGTATTATATTTATTTAGCGCTTTTCTCTGGTGACTCAAAGTGCTTTACATAGTGAAACCCAATATCTAAGTTACATTTAAACCAGTGTGGTTGGCACTGGGAGCAGGTGGGTAAAGTGTCTTGCCCAAGGACACAACGGCAGTGACTAGAATGGAAGAAGCGGGGATCGAACCTGCAACCCCAAAGTTGCTAGCACGGCCGCTCTACCAACCAAGCTATACCGCCCTGAAGTTGACTTGATTTAACAGCACTACTGTCATTAAAAAAAAGCATAGAGAGCCTCTAGGTAGTTAAGGCCAACTGGTTGTACCAAACAGTTACCTTTTTGAATAATGACACTTTGGAATAAGGTACAACCAATTGTGAGAGGAATAAAACAAAACAATGATACAACCTGCAATTAAAGCAGCTAAAAAATGTATTCGGCTAATGGGTAAAAAAAAAAAAATGTCAAGAGAGACCGTGCTGTGAGAATGGTCACTTGAATATAGGCGGTTCACACTTTCAAAAATACATTACTCTTAATTGACATTTGCCACTATCTCACTGTTATTCTATAGTTGGTATGGAAATGTCTAGAGGATTCATTTCTGTCTGGGAAGACAAGCACGCATATTCAATACACAGGGTACAATAATTTTCTCCCCCAAACAATCACCTTCCAAAATAGTCTGACCTCTACAGTTTATGATTTAGCCAACCTCCCCTATTTTGGTTTCTCAACTCGCATTATTCAACTTATAACCTGTGGAAAAGTATTGCCTTCTCTTGAATTCATATTCCTTCCCTTGTGTAGGCCCATCAACCATTACTTGGGCATGTCGAGGTCTTCCTCCGACAAAACCTCGAGCTGGATATCTACAAAATGTGTAGTCTAAGTTTTTCCCCCCCATCTGTTCTTGCAACATGTTGAAAGTGGGCAGGTTACTCACGAAAATGCCCTAATCCAGTCAACTTTTTATTCAATAGGACAATACATGAAAACTAAAACATAAACTGTAAGCTTTATAGTCTGGCTTTTAGGTTTTAGGCTTTAGACCAGATTGGAAGACTAGTCATGCTGTTACTGGATGCCTGGATTGAGTGTTAACAATAATCACATATACTCTTGTTTTACAGTGTAAATTGAATTAATAGTGTTTTGCATTTAATGCATTACTGTTTGTCTGTCTATAAAGAGAATTTTCTGGTTGTCAAAGGCATGCTAAAGAAAACATTTACTTAATTTCAATTCCAGTATCTCAATGATATCACACTACCCATCGGACACTATAGGGATGGTGTTACTGGTTGCATATTCTCTTTCCACAGTCCTACAAAAAGCACTACATACACTCACCATCTGCAAGCTCTATATTGAGTCGCGGATCACGTCAGGCTACATATATGTGGTGTGTTGTGCTTGTAATGGGTTCTTCACCCTCAGGCCGGGAGTGTTGGCAAAGATAGAAAACGCTCCTGCTGATTCTCTTTCTTCACTAAATCCTCCTTATAAATAGGCCACTGCGTCTATTTTACAGGCAAGAAGGCTGTGTGTTCTTACCATGTTAGTGAGTTTCAGATGGTGAACAGAATGGCCAGGTCTTGTGGTTAAAGGGGTCATATAAAGTTATTTTTTTCAACACTTTATATTGAAACTATTATCATGTATACATGTATATATACCTGATGTGTAACACCAAAAGACTTACCAAGTTTGCGAGCAAATCAATATGATAAAATAGTATAAATCTCACAAAGACATTTTTATCCATTTTGAGAACGAATGAGCAAAAACAGTCACGCGGTCCGTGACGTACTGGTGGGAACCAAAGCCCCCTTCACCAACAACAACAATGCAAATCATGAAGACTTTGTGAGAGCTAACAAAAACTACTTTTGAAAAAAATATCATCCACAACCTTTAATTTTTAAACCTGGATATAAGGAGGATATGCTTCAGGTTTTAGAAGCTGTGCTAAACAGATCCAGCTTTAGTGATATACAAACCCCGTTTCTATATGAGTTGGGAAATTGTGTTAGATGTAAATATAAACAAAATGCAATGATTTTGCCAATCATTTTCAACCCATATTCAGTTGAATATGCTACAAAGACAACATATCTGATGTTCAAACTGATAAGCATTTTTGTTTTGCAAATAATCACAAACTTTAGAATTTGATGCCAGCAACACATGACAATGAAGTTGGGAAAGGTGGCAATAAATACTGATAAAGTTGACGAATGCTCATCAAACACTTATTTGGAACATCCCACAGGTGTGCAGGCTAATTGGGAACAGGTGGGTTCCATGAATGGGTATAAAAACATAATCCCAAAAAATGCTCGAGTCTTTCACAAGAAAGGATGGGGCGAGGTACACCCCTTTGTCCACAACTGCGTGAGCAAATACTCAAACAGTTCAAGAACAATGTTTCTCGAAGTGCAATTGCAGGAAATGTAGGGATTTCAACATCTACAGTCCATAATATCATCAAAAGGTTCAGAGAATCTGGAGAAATCATTCCACGTAAGCGGCATGGCCGGAAACCAACATTGAATGAACGTGACCTTCGATCCCTCAGACCGCACTGTATCAAAAACCGACATCAATCTCAAAAGGATATCACCACATGGGCTGAGGAACACTTCAGAAAACTAATGTCACTAAGTACAGTTCGTCGCTACATCTGTAAGTGCAAGTTAAAGCTCTACTATGCGAAGCGGAAGCCATTTATCAACAACATCCAGAAATGCCGCCGGCTTCTCTGGGCCTGAGATCATCTAAGATGGACTGATGCAAAGTGGAAAAGTGTTCTGTGGTCTGACGAGTCCACGTTTCCAATTGTTTTTGGAAATATTCGACATTGTGTCATCCAGACTAAAGGGGAAGCGAACCATCCAGACTGTTATCGGCGCAAAGTTCAAAAGCCAGCATCTGTGATGGTATGGGCGTGCATTAGTGCCCAAGGCATGGGTAGCTTACACATCTGTGGAGGCACCATTAATGCTGAAAGGTACATACAGGTTTTGGAACAACATATGCTGCCATTTAAGCGCCGTCTTTTTCATGGATGCCCCTGCTTATTTCAGCAAGACAATGCCAAGCCACATTCAGCACGTGTTACAACAGCGTGGCTTTATACTTTCCTGGCCCGCCTGCAGTCCAGACCTGTCTCCCATCCAAAATGTGTGGCGCATTATGAAGTGTAAAATACGACAGAGGGGACCCCGGACTGTTGAACGACTAAAGCTCTACATAAAACAAAAATGGGAAAGAATTCCACTTTCAAAGCTTCAACAATTAGTTTCCTCAGTTCCCAAACGTTTATTGAGTGTTGTTAAAAGAAAAGGTGATGTAACACAGTGGTGAACATGCCCTTTCCCAACTACTTTGGCATGTGTTGCAGCCATGAAATTCTAAGTTAATTATTATTTGGAAAAAAAAAAAAAGTTTATGAGTTTGAACGGCAAATATCTTGTCTTTGTAGTGCATTCAATTGAATATGGGTTGAAAAGGATTTGCAAATTATTGAATTCCGTTTATATTTACATCTAACACAATTTCCCAACTCATATGGGAACGGGGTTTGTACTATAACATCATGCAGCAGTATTGCTAAGTGCTGGACGAGAAATACAAACTACTAACATAGTAAAACGATCACTTACTTTGCAATGTCTGCTCTTGCTGTGATGACGACTGATTGGTTGTTCTTATTTCCTGTTTAGATGAACAGTTAATCATAATCAACACAGAGGGTTAAAAAGTTGATGCATACGCTTGTCTTCGGTTTTGTCGTGTCTTTGTCCCCCATCTCCGGGTATAAGTGGAATTTTTCGATATATGGCTAAATCCTCCTACTGTCCAGGTGAAAGACATGATTTGTAATATAAAACTAACTTTAACCAGCTGAGTTGCGATCTGCACGGCAGTAGCAGGACACTAGCTGGCTCAATGAATGCTGCAGCAGAGTGATACTTAGCTCTGTGCGATCAATGCCCCACTAAACTTTTTTTTTTAATGTTTCTATTCAGTTTATTACGGAGCCCCTAAAGCGACATGGAGGGGGGGAATGTTGAAAAATTACATCTTGCAATACTTATTGTGAGATCTCGCAATACTTTTTTTGAGATCTTGCAAAAGGTTTTTTTTCCCTATGTCAGTGAACCGGAAGTAAAACAGACACAGCGATGGTGAACTGGAAGTGAAACAGACACAGAGATGGCGAATCGGAAGTGAAACAGACACAGCAATGAAGCGGGAGCATGCGGGAGCCTACACATCATCTGTGCTCTGAAGTGGGACCATAACACGTCAATTGCAACAATGGAGGACGATTCTTAGTGTCTAGAAAGGTCCCAAAAGACCCCTCTCGACATATGATAGGTAAGCTCCTCCATTGGTTTGTCTGTTTCACTTCCGGTTCACCATCGCTGTGTCTGTTCTACTTCCGGTTCACTGACATAGGGAAAAAAACTTTTACAAGATCTCGCAAAACACCTTTTTCCCTCCATGTCCCTTTAGAGGCTTCGTAGTTTATGGACAGTGTGCACGATTCATTATTCACAAGGAATCAACGGGTGCCCCAAGTTTAGCTAATTTCCGTCTGTAGTCCTTACAACATACAACACACATAGGAGAAAACAAAACAATGAAAGGACAACTCATAAAACTACATCTACTCACATAGAAAAAAGTGCAATATAAAACAGCTACTAGACACTTCCTCTCACAAACTCTTGGTATTTAAAAGGAGACCCATACAATTATTTATAAAATATATATGCTGTAAAGTGTAATTCATTAAGTGCATGTTCATAACATACCCTAGGACCGTGGTTCTCAACATTTTTTCAGTGATGTACCCCCTGTGAAAAATGTCTTTAATTCAAGTACCCCTAATCAGAGCAAAGCATTTTTGGTTAAAAAAAAGAGATAAAGAAGTAAAATACAGCACTATGTCATCAGTTTCTGATTTATTAAATTGTATAACAGTGCAAAATATTGCTCATTTGTAGTGGTATTTCTTGAACTATTTGGAAAAAAATATATAAAAATAACTAAAAACTTGTTGAAAAATAAACAAGTGATTCAATTACAAATAAAGATTTCTACACATAGAAGTAATCATCAACTCAAAGTGCCCTCTTTGGGGATTGTAATAGAGATCCATCTGGATTCATGAATTTAATCCTAAACATTTCTTCACAAAAAAATAAATCTTTAACATCAATATTTATGGAACATACGCTCTCGCCGATCAGAGAGGTAGCAGCATGGCTAACGTTAGCTGAGGCAGGTCGCGCGGAGCTTGTGACAATACAAGAGAGAGATGGTGCGCAACTGATCACAAATGAAGGAAGAACAATAAATGTCCAAAATAAAGAGCAGGGGGTCCATCATCTGGCGGTGGTTTGGCTTCAAGTGGGAAGATATTCAGCAGACAACAGCAATATGCAAAGTATGCAGCAGAAGTGATACTACAAAAAGGTAGCAACGCTATTAATTTGTTCTTTCATTTAAAAAGTCACCCGTGAGAGAATGAAGAGTATTTAATAAATACAGTTTTGGTCAATTGACTTAGTTGTGATTTCCCTCTCTGCATGAAAGTTTGAAGGTAGCATATATTAATGCAGTATGAAGAAGAATGTTTCAATGTAGACACATAGAATCATCATACTGCTGTTATTATATGCATCAAGTGTTCATTCAAGGCTAAGGCAAAATATCGTAATATACATGTATATCGTATATCTCAATATGGCTTAAAAATATCTCAATATTAATAAAAGCCAATATCACCCAGCCCTACACTGTTATACAATTTAAGAAATCAGAAACTGATGAAATAGTGCTGTATTTAACTTTTTTATCTCTTTTTTTTAACCAAAAATGCTTTGCTCTGATTAGGGGGGACTTGAATTAAAAAAATGTTCTCAGGGGGTACATCAACGAAAAAAGGTTGAGAACCACTGGTCTACATGATATCTAATGTATGTTATTTGGTCAAAGTTTTGCATAGATTATGTTTTGCAGACCGATTTTAAGCTGCTTTCTGACTATTTCTTCAGGATGTGTAATTTTGTGGGCGGTCTTATTTACGTGGTTCCACTTTGAGTAAATCTTCTCCACTTCATCCATTTTGTAGTTTTCAGCCCTTCCATATCGAGTTTACTGACGGATATAATTATACGCTGTAATAGAAATGGCAACAGAGTGAGGTGCATGTGTATGTATGAGCCAGTCTGTCCCACAATAAAAGTATAACGAAAAAGAAGGAGCTAATTTCCAAGATGGCGGCGCCCGGACGGGCTGCGCTCTCGAGGAGCTCCTGCTAAAGATGGAACATTTGGCAGAAATACCGGAAAATTCTACAAACTTTATGGCTGGTTCACATCGTGGTCACTCGGTGATCACGTACGACCGCCAGACACTTCTTGATGTGGACATATCGGGCCGTTTTGGACTGATAGACGCGTGCGTGCTAAACCTGCTAACTAGCATGGGAATACGTCGGCGCTACATCCAGCGGCCTGTGAAGCAGGGGAGTCTAGTAGCAGCAGGGGCCGTCTACGGAGCAGACGCCAGCGGTGTGATCGGAAACGCGGATGCCGAGCGGGGCTAAAAACAAAGCAGAAGGCTAATCCCCACAGAACACCACTTCCCTCCATCCTGAAGACGGATTTAAATGGAAAATGCGAGACTACTGGTCTGGGTAAGGAGTCAGTTAAATTAGAACAAGTTTTTTCTGCTTTGAGTGTTTCAGAGTTGGACATGTTTTCTACCGAGGTGGCTAACTATGATGCGTGCAGTTTATCAAAGCAACAAACAAACACTCGGAAAATTCCCGTTACTGAGGTAGCTAACCATGATGCGTGCAGTTTATCAAAGCAACAAACAAACAATCGGAAAATTCCCGTCGTATCAATTCCTAGATATGGTCGTAACTATACTGAATGCACTGGGCATAATAAACACAACATTATTAATATTGCTACTACGGGTAATTTGATAAAACATTCCCTAAAACAGCCCACTGCCTATAACATAGTTTTTTTAAACATAAGATCATTGTCTCCCAAAACGTTGTTAGTTAATGATATTATCAGAGACAACAATCTTAACGTCATCGGTCTCAGCGAAACCTGGCTTAAACCAAACGACTTTTTTGCGCTAAATGAGGCATGTCCTCCTAACTTTACACATGCGCATATTGCCCGTCTGCTTAAAAGGGGTGGGGGGGTCGCACTAATATACAACGAAAACTTTAACCTTAGTCCTAACATAAATAATAAATATAAATCGTTTGAGGTGCTTACTATGAGGTCTGTCACACCGCTGCCTCTACACCTGGCTGTTATCTACCGCCCCCCAGGGCCCTGTTCGGACTTTATCAATGAATTCTCAGAATTTGTTGCTGATCTAGTGACACACGCCGATAATATAATCATAATGGGGGACTTTAATATCCATATGAATACCCCATCGGACCCACCGTGCGTAGCGCTCCAGACTATAATTGATAGCTGTGGTCTCACACAAATAATAAATGAACCCACGCATCGCAACGGTAATACGATAGACCTAGTGCTTGTCAGGGGTATCACCGTTTCCAAAGTTACGATACTCCCGTATACTAAAGTATTGTCCGATCATTACCTTATAAAATTCGAGGTTCAGACGCATGTTCGTCAAACTAATAATAATAATAACTGCTATAGCAGCCGCAACATTAATGCTGCCACAACGACAACTCTTGCTGACCTACTGCCCTCGGTAATGGCACCATTCCCAAATTATGTGGGCTCTATTGATAACCTCACAAACAACTTTAACGACGCCCTGCGCGAAATCATTGATAACATAGCACCGCTAAAGTTAAAAAAGGCTCCAAAAAAGCGCACCCCGTGGTTTACAGAAGAAACTAGAGCTCAGAAATTATTATGCAGAAAGCTGGAACGCAAATGGCGCACGACTAAACTTGAGGTGCACCATCAAGCATGGAGTGATGGTTTAATAACTTATAAACGCATGCTTACCTTAGCTAAAGCTAAATATTACTCAAATCTCATCCACCGTAATAAAAACGATCCTAAATTTTTGTTTAGTACGGTAGCATCGCTAACCCAACAAGGGACTCCTTCCAGTAGCTCCACCCACTCAGCTGATGACTTTATGCAATTCTTTAGTAAGAAAATTGAAGTCATTAGAAAGGAGATTAAAGACAATACGTCCCAGCTGCAACGGGGTTCTATTAACACTGACACGATTGTATATACGGCGGATACTGCCCTCCAAAATAGTTTCTCTCGTTTTGAGGAAATAACATTAGAGGAATTGTTACAACGTGTAAATGGAATAAAACAAACAACATGTTTACTTGACCCTCTTCCTGGGAAACTGATCAAGGAGCTCTTTGTATTATTAGGTCCATCAGTGCTAAATATTATAAACTTATCACTTTCCTCGGGCACTGTTCCCCTAGCATTCAAAAAAGCGGTTATTCATCCTCTTCTTAAAAGACCTAACCTCGATCCTGACCTCATGGTAAACTACCGACCGGTGTCTCACCTTCCCTTTATTTCAAAAATCCTCGAAAAAATTGTTGCGGAACAGTTAAATGAACACTTAGCGTCTAACAATCTATGTGAAACCTTTCAATCCGGTTTCAGGGCAAATCACTCCACGGAGACAGCCCTCGCAAAAATGACTAATGATCTATTGCTAACGATGGATTCTGATGCGTCATCTATGTTGCTGCTCCTCGATCTTAGCGCTGTTTTCGATACCGTCGATCATAATATTTTATTAGAACGTATCAAAACACGAATTGGTATGTCAGACTTAGCCCTGTCTTGGTTTAACTCTTATCTTACTGATAGGATGCAGTGTGTCTCCCATAACAATGTGACCTCGGACTACGTTAAGGTAACGTGTGGAGTTCCCCAGGGTTCGGTCCTTGGCCCTGCACTCTTCAGCATCTACATGCTGCCGCTAGGTGACATCATACGCAAATACGGTGTTAGCTTTCACTGTTATGCTGATGACACCCAACTCTACATGCCCCTAAAGCTGACCAACACGCCGGATTGTAGTCAGCTGGAGGCGTGTCTTAATGAAATTAAACAATGGATGTCCGCTAACTTTTTGCAACTCAACGCCAAAAAAACGGAAATGCTGATTATCGGTCCTGCTAGACACCGAACTCTATTTAATAATACAACTCTAACATTTGACAACCAAACAATTAAACAAGGCGACACGGTAAAGAATCTGGGTATTATCTTCGACCCAACTCTCTCCTTTGAGGCACACATTAAAAGCGTTACTAAAACGGCCTTCTTTCATCTCCGTAATATCGCTAAAATTCGCTCCATTCTGTCCACTACAGACGCTGAGATCATTATCCATGCGTTTGTTACGTCTCGCCTCGATTACTGTAACATATTATTTTCGGGTCTCCCCATGTCTAGCATTAAAAGATTACAGTTGGTACAAAATGCGGCTGCTAGACTTTTGACAAGAACAAGAAAGTTTGATCACATTACGCCTGTACTGGCTCACCTGCACTGGCTTCCTGTGCACTTAAGATGTGACTTTAAGGTTTTACTACTTACGTATAAAATACTACACGGTCTAGCTCCATCCTATCTTGCCGATTGTATTGTACCATATGTACCGGCAAGAAATCTGCGTTCAAAGGACTCCGGCTTATTAGTGATTCCCAAAGCCCAAAAAAAGTCTGCGGGCTATAGAGCTTTTTCATTTCGGGCTCCAGTACTCTGGAATGCCCTCCCGGTAACAGTTCGAGATGCCACCTCAGTAGAAGCATTTAAGTCTCACCTTAAAACTCATTTGTATACTCTAGCCTTTAAATAGACTCCCTTTTTAGACCAGTTGATCTGCCGTTTCTTTTCTTTTTCTTCTATGTCCCACTCTCCTTTGTGGAGGGGGTCCGGTCCGATCCGGTGGCCATGTACTGCTTGCCTGTGTATCGGCTGGGAACATCTCTGCGCTGCTGATCCGCCTCCGCTTGGGATGGTTTCCTGCTGGCTCCGCTGTGAACGGGACTCTCGCTGCTGTGTTGGATCCGCTTTGGACTGGACTCTCGCGACTGTGTTGGATCCATTATGGATCGAACTTTCACAGTATCATGTTAGACCCGCTCGACATCCATTGCTTTCCTCCTCTCCAAGGTTCTCATAGTCATCATTGTCACCGACGTCCCACTGGGTCATTATTGTCACCGATGTCCCACTGAGTGTGAGTTTTCCTTGCCCTTATGTGGGCCTACCGAGGATGTCGTAGTGGTTTGTGCAGCCCTTTGAGACACTAGTGATTTAGGGCTATATAAGTAAACATTGATTGATTGATTGATAATTGACTACAGCGTCACACTACAATAGCTGACTGGCGCCAAGCACTTTGTGAAGTGAAGTGAATTATATTTATATAGCGCTTTTTTTCTTGTGACTCAAACCGCTTTACATAGTGAAACCCAATATTTAAGTTCCATTTAAACCAGTGTGGGTGGCACTGGGAGCAGGTGGGTAAATTGTCTTGCCCAAGGACACAGCGGCAGTGACTAGGATGGCAGAAGTGGGGATCGAACCTGGAACCCTCAAGTTGCTGGCACTGCCGCTCTACCAACAAAGCTATACCGCCCCGAATGTACTTTGGGTACATTTATACTATATAAGGATCAGAGGTGGGTAGTAACGCGCTACATTTACTACATTACATCTACTTGAGTAACTTTTGGGATAAATTGTACTTCTAAGAGTATTTTTTATGCAACATACTTTTACTTTTACTTGAGTATATTTACAGAGAAGAAACGCTACTTTTACTCCGCTCCATTTATCTGCAATCAGGTCACTACTCCCTACGTTTTTTTATCGATCTGTTAATCACACTTTGTTTGTTTTGATTTTGTCAGACACGCATTCAAAGTAGGATATACGCATGTTTGCGTTTCACCAATCACATGCAGTCACTAGTGACGTTGGACCAATCAAACAGAGCCAGGTGGTCACGTGACGTCACACGTAGAACCCGACATGTTGAAAAACTTATTGGGGTGTTACCATTTAGTGGTCAACTGTACGGAATATGTACTGTACTGTGCAATCTACTAATAAAGGTTTCAATCCATCAACCAATCAATCAAAAGTGTAAAGGAAAAAAGACACTTTTTAATTCAACCGTAATTCCCGTCCTAAGCCCAAAGACTGATCGCACAGTTCCTGTCTTAACAATAAAAATGCCGCTTCATCGCGCCTGCGCTAACAAAATAAGAGTCTCCGAAAGCCAGAGCGAACAAGCTAACAAGCTACGGAGTTTGCCGCCAATGTATTTCTTGTAACGTGTATAAAAACGAATATGGAAGCTGGACAAATAAGATGCCAAAAACCAACGACTTTCATGATGTATTAGACAGGAAGGAGGAACTTTTTTTCTCCTCCATTTGAAAACCGGGACGTTATCAGCACTACTGTCTGATTCCAATCAATGCAAGTCATCAGAATCAGGTAATACAACAACTTATATTTTTGTCTTCATTAAAGATAGGAATCTATATGTTAAACATGCATGTATATTCATTAAAACACCTTTAACATGTGAACAAAAACGGCAAAATAAATAAATATAAATTATATACTGTATATATAAAGGTATGTATATATATATATATATATATATATATATATATATATATATATATATATATATATATATATGATATGTGTGTATGTATATGTATATATGAGGTACATCACCTCGACTTGGTCATTTATCAAGTAATTGATTAACGTTGAAAAACTTATTGGGGTGTTACCATTTAGTGGTCAATTGTACGGAATATGTACTGTACTGCAATCTACTAATACAAGTTTCAATCAGTCAATCAATCAATCAATGCCTACTGAGCCTATGGTGCTGTTAAGTTATTGTGGCTCAATTTGCCTTATTTTTATTTTTATTTTAATGTATTATTATTTAATATATAATATTGTTTTAGTTGTTTAAGAGATATTCCTGGCTCTGAATTTGCTCATTGCTATTTTTAGGTTTTTGTGCATTATTTAAATGGATTGTACTTGTATAGCGCTTTTCTACCTTCAAGGTACTCAAAGCGCTTTGACACTACTTCCACATTTACCCATTCACACACACATTCACACACTGATGGAGGGAGCTGCCATGCAAGGCACCAACCAGCACCCATCAGGAGCAAGGGTGAAGTGTCTTGCTCAGGACACAACGGACGTGACGAGGTTGGTTCTAGGTGGGATTTGAACCAGTGACCCTCGGGTTGCGCACGGCCACTCTTCCACTGCGCCACGCCGTAATCATTAAACGAACAGGTTACTCATCAGTTACTCAATACTTGACTAGTTTTTTCACAACATACTTTTTACTTTTACTCAAGTAAATATTTGGGTGACTACTTCTTACTTTTGCTTGAGTAATAAATCTCTAAAGTAACAGTACTCTTACTTGAGTACAATTTCTGGCTACTCTACCCACCTCTGATAAGGATAATCCGTTGATGTCGCCAATGGGGAAAAATGTCACTAATGGGGCAAGTTCCAAACTGATTGTTTAGCGGAAGTAGAAAGAACTGCAAAATTGTTTTATAAATATCTCTGCATTGTCTCAATGGTTATATTTAAAATGTTCGTGACTTAGGGCTTCACGGTGGCAGAGGGGTTAGTGCGTCTGCCTCACAATACGAAGGTCCTGCAGTCCTGGGTTCAAATCCAGGCTCAGGATCTTTCTGTGTGGAGTTTGCATGTTCTCCCCGTGAATGCGTGGGTTCCCTCCGGGTACTCCGGCTTCCTCCCACTTCCAAAGACATGCACTTGGGGATAGGTTGATTGGCAACACTAAATTGGCCCTAGTGTGTGAATGTGAGTGTGAATGTTGTCTGTCTATCTGTGTTGGCCTTGCGATGAGGTGGCGACTTGTCCAGGGTGTACCCCGCCTTCCGCCCGATTGTTGCTGAGATAGGCGCCAGCGCCCCCCGCAACCCCGAAAGGGAATAAGCGGTAGAAAATGGATGGGTGGATGGATGTTCGTGACTTATGCAGGAAAAGTTAGTTTTGTATAATAGGGTCCCTTTAAAGAACAGTTTAAGTACACACAATATGCTGTTTTTCTGCCAATTTCCCCCCTTCTATCTGAAGACAGCAAACACTGTTTTCATTTATTATTGTATGTCTTATAAGATTGTTCCCTTGGTCTTAGGTGTGTCGAGTGAATTTGTCCCAGTAATTGGCTCCAAGACAGGTTGAGCTGACAATGTACTATTGAACATGTTCAATATATACGACCTAAACTCTCCAGGTCTGGGGGGAAAGCTTGAGTAATCGTTCAATGAACTGTGACAAAGTACAGGAATTAGCCAATCAAGAAGCTACAAAAAGCTATGGGGCGACTCTGTAGGGGGCCTGAAAAAAATATTAATATCTTAAGATATGATTCTATATTAATATCTTAAGTTATGATTCTGAATCTATGAAACATTTCCAAGATTCGATTTTTAAAAATGTATTTTTTAGTCCATCTTTGCGCCTATTTTCTGCGTATATACATCATACGTAAGCAGCAAAGCTTTTGTAACCTGTTTTTAAAAGGTTTTATTATTATTTATATAGCGTGACTACACAAATGCATAAACCAAGCTTAGTATCAAGGTCCAGGGTTTCCCCTTATTTAATTTTTTTCACCTGCCACTTTTTTTTAAAACTTCAAAGCTAATTAAAGTAATACAATATATTGTAGCCCTCAGGAAAATATCACACAAAGTCCGACCCTATTATGAACTTTCTTTTACGAATCTTATGAGTACAAACACAATTCCAACAGGTTTTACCTCCCATGAAAACACTTTTGTCTCCTTGAGTTTTCGCTTCCCCGACGGACACACATAAATGCTTCGTCATGCTCCACCAATCACCTTACAGGCACAAACAGTGTGTTTGTAAACATGGGAAAAACTGACATCAAATCCAAACCACGCGAACATAAAAAATTAACAGGTTGTTACAGTGATATGTATGTATGTATGTATGTATATGTATATGTATATGTATATGTTCAAAATGATTTACTTCTTTCATTGAAAGATTGTTTTATACATTCCACCATAATAGCAGAACATCTTACATTGTTTTTTTTTCTCTCTCGTTTCTCTATGTTTTACTTGGACCTGACCAAACATTGGCTTCTAAAGGTAAGCTAAAAATACTTTTACATTGTCCTCTTACGTGCTACAAGTTGCATAATTTTGTATGACACATCTATATTTTTTTATTTTTAAAGAAAGAATTAAAAAATGGTATACAAAGATTTAAAGCAAAATATGTCTTATTAATATTGATGTGTATTTTTTTTGTTGCATATTATCGTTTTTGTTCTTTTTTTCAATTGTTGCTGCTTATTTTATTTCCAAAATGTAACACAGACTGGACTTTGAGCATCCCTGATATATATTTATGTATATATTATTCTGTCTGCCCTGAATATTGAAATTTGGTTAGTCAAATATGTAAACAGTCCTTTAAATTAGACATGAAAATAATTCCAACATGAGGTTTATTGAACTCCACAATGAAGTTACTGTAATACTAAGCACAAAAAGGAAAGTACATTTATATACGCATGAACTGTACAGTACATACAGGAATCATGTTAAATCAACAATACAGTTTTGTATGAACAATACAGTTTGGTATAAACTCCGATAAAGCAATGCAACTACAAGGGATAAAGGTTGGCTATTATAATATGTAAACAGTCCTTCAAATTAGACATGAAAATAATTCCAACTTGAGGTTGAGGTTTATTGAACTCCACCATGAAGTTACTGTAAAAGTAAGCACAAAAAGTAAAGTACATTCATATACGCATGAACTGTACAGTACATACGGGAATCATGTCATATCAACAATACAGTTTTGTATGAACAAAACAGTTTGATATAAACTCTGATAAAGCAATGCAACTACAAGGGATAAAGCTTGGCTCTTATGCAAACATAAAATGGATGAGTCCAATAATTAATGTAAATTAGCATCACAATTTTGGGTTTAAAACTTGTGCTAAGGTTTAATGAATGCAATTTTTAAAGGGGCTTTTTTTCGACCTTTACGAGTTCACGCAGATGCCTTAATTTCTATTTGTTTTAAACATTACAGCCCACCCTCTTATGGCTTTGAGCACATAATGACGTAACTTACGCCAACATGTAACGCCCTCACACATTAGCTTTGTGTGTTGTCAGCTAATGATAGCAATTTAGCTCGCTTATGTTGACTATCATTGTATGTTTAGTCTATCGTAACAACAACAACACTACAAATTGTTAGTTGCTTCTCTAAGACTGCTTTTGAGTATTTGCACACGCATATACATGTGGCAATATAGCGATGAGTGACATCCTAAACACCAAACAAATTTGTCACACCGACAAGCTATTTTTATTTAGTATAATTAGTGTTTTAATTGTGGCGGGTATTCGTATGGGAAACACTGCTATTATTAGATGGGTTGAGCTATTTCAATAGTTTTTTTGTTTTTTATTGCCAACTACTGCAAGTTTATACGTTTTGCAAATATTTTGGTTAAAAGATTTAGAGTGAAACTACATTTGAATTGCTTATTTTATTTCAATATCAGTCATAAATTTAGAAATATAGATAATGGTTGCTCTGATATAAAGTCAACTACTGTTTCCTGGTACCTAGACGAAATTTAAAATAGGCCAGGTTATACACCAGGGTAATTAAAGCGTTTCAGTTGTAAACAACAAAAGACTTACAAAGTTTGCGAGTCAATAGATATGATCAAAATAATATAAATCCCACAGAAATTTCCGAGCCATTTTTTGAGATAATGAGATTGAGCATCCATGTGATTGACGTGCATGTGGGAACCAGAGTTCCCTTCAACAACAACAACGGCATACTTCGTAAGAGACAACAGAAACTACTTCGGGACAAATAATGTTCCAGAACTGTGATTTTTTTTAGCCTGAATATAAGGAGGACGAGCAACCAGTTTGAGAAGCTCTGTGCTTTACACATGAAGCTTTAGCAAAATACATGCAGCAGTATTCCTAAGTGCTGAACAAGATAAACAAGCTACCAACAGCAAGCTACCAAGTTCTGTTTTTAATGGGTACTAGGCGCAATTTAACCTTTTTCGAAGAAAAACTCACTATGCTTGCGTTGTTTTCGACTGCACAAATTGCAAAAAGGATAAGTGTGGTTTGTGGGTTCTTCCGAGGATGTTGTAGTCGTAATGATTTGTGCAGTCCTTTGAGACATTTGTGATTTGGGGCTATATAAATAAACATTGATTGATTGATTGATTGATTTTCCGTGAGCTAATCAAGAAGGGCGGAAGAGTGCACAATTTTAATAAAGGTTTGTTCGATATATTTTTAATATACTTTCGTCATTTAGTACTTCCCATTGGGTATTATCTTGATATTGTTTGTATTTGATTTTTTAACAAATAGAAACAAAAATATCAGTTTCAATGATGCATTGTCAGGAAAGGTACTTCAATGTCCTATTTTTTTGTATTTATGACAACAGGACAAAAATTAAAAAAGGTGATGATTCAGTTATTGTTAATTTGTTAAATGGATATGCAATCACGGGTGTCAGCTGTCAGGTGCTCGCCATCATAGTTTGTTTACTTGACCGCTTCCTGACAAGATGCAAAGTTAAATCATGAAATGCAACCTTAGCAATGCAAAAACTGTGCATATTTAATTGGTAAAGTTTTGATACCATTATCCTTGACCCATCCACACTAACAAAGTATTTTTAGGCCTCCATACTATTCCAAATGTCATGGTTTCTTGTGTAGAATGACAACTGCAGCACGAGATAGTTCGATTTGTCTAGGAACCCAACCAACATGCATTACTCGACAAATCTTTTTTTCCGATAAAGTACAGGGATCCTTTCCATTACATAGTTGGATTTTTTGCTTGTATCCGCTTTCTGCAGGAAGACTTGGGCCCCTTGAGTACTCAAAGTTTGGGCACTGCTTGCTGGACAACAGCCATTTTGGCTTGGATGACCAACTCTTTTTTTCACTTCCGGGAAGAAGTCACATGACAGGATACAAGCAATATCTAAAATGGCAGTCTGAAATTTTGGCATTTTGTGGATTTTTAGACTATCTTTTCACATTTTTTGCGGATTGGAAATATAACTGAAAACGGTTTAACTGATAAAATGAAACAATGTAGCATATAAAGAGCTTTTTTTTCCCCATTGTACAGGTAATTTAAATTGTACGAAAACAAAAATATTGCATTATACATTTCTATTTTAAAGTGGCTCAGCAGTGTTGTATTAGGCAGGACTATCAGTCCTTCATGAAATAATAAACCAAAATTGGAGTCTGCAGAATTGAGACATCAAATGTAGAGGTATTTCAATAATTAAGATACTTTGCTCTTGAGCTGCTGAAAATTATACCGAGCTAACACATGTTAAGATCAGTAGGAGACCTCTCTTACTGCTATAGAAAATAACTTATGTGGTATTTTTTTGTCTTAAGTTGTGAGGCACACTGACTAGGTCATAAACTGTTATTTCTTTTTAATCACAGTCTTACTATTTAACCTCCTAAAATCTTTACCACTGTGATGTGCTGTTGATGACAGATGAATAGGTTGTTTCTTTGCAAGCCATTATGTGGTAGGAGCAAGTTACATTTGCCCACCATGATGTCAGACTCTTTAAAAAAACAAACTATTAACTGACAGCATTATTGTGAATGTGAAGCAGACGTCTGGAAAAAACCCAACAGAAAATTGCAATCATACTTAAAGATGGGAGGGCGGATCTCACAGTAAGAGGTTGAGCGTTGCAGCTTTGCATTCTGTACAGGTAATTGGCTGTCGGCATGTGGGATGGCTCAGTTCGAGGTTCGCCTCTTTTTATTCCACCCAAACAGACTCGCTTTTCTCCTTTGCTTCTTCATCTGTTCCTCGTCTTTTCACCTTTTGACAGGACTGTCTGTAACAAAAAACGCTGCCCCCTCGCCCGGTTAGTATTCACACACAGTCATGGCAAGCCAATTAGTGGCCTTAGAGCGTGTGAGTGTGTAAAGGTGTCATTTCGTAAAGTCTCAGGGGGTTGCGCCGTCTCCTGCAGTGCGATGTCTCTTCCCAGAATGTGAATGACAGCATGCTCACAGGGAGGTCATTGTGCCAGTCAGGCTTCAGTGCTTCCCAATGCTGTCTACATTTAAGAGGACAGGAAGCCAGTATGATGTTGGTTTGAAGATGCGTTTGTCAGTTTTCACAAAATAAATTCCCGGAACAATTTTTTTTAATTCAAGGCTTTAAGTGTTTTGTTATAATGGAATATGATGGTTTTGCGGGTTTTTTTTCCGTTTTTCTTCATTTCACATAAACCATATTTGACAATTCCTCCCACATATACAATTGCATTTCTTGACTCTCATTTTGTATTAACTGTGTTTTTGATTATTTCCTTGACCAGAGTCATTTTTCACAATTAAGGATGTAGCGATGACAGGCAATAATAATAAACCATGGTAAAGTCCTGACTGTTGTTAACAATTAAAATTTTTATCGTAAAACATGGATTGATTTTCGCACTGGGAGCACAACCCCTGTTTTGCCTTTATCATTAAGCAACACTCTAAAATCTTTACAAAATGAAACAGAGGAATAAAGACATATTTAGACACCCAACTAACAATAATAAGGCTCTTAGTAAGCCCAAACAACATTTAATGTTTTATTAAGCCAAGGAAAGTATATCGTGTGTTGGTTTTGTTTTCAGTGTGCTTTTTACTACCTTTTGTGCACATTCAACAATAATGTGCAGAGTTTCTCACATCTTGCCAATATACTTGCGGTGTAGCATGGCAAGGAGCGTGCTCAATATGACGCCATCGTATAATTTGCAAAATAGGCGATGATGCATATATTTTCTTTAAAAAGGCAAAAAAAATTATGTTCATACATTTATAAACAAAATTGTCTAATTCCATTAATGCATATATTTTTTTCTTGCATCATTTTGCTCTAGTTTTCAACTGTTGCTGTTTGTTGTACAATGTAATACAGGCCGTATACCTAAAGGACTGCTGGTCTTTTAGGTAGAGGAAGCTCATTTTTACCTACTCTCTAACAGCTAGAAGATATAACGATGCTAGATATTACAAAGAAACCATCACTTCACCTACAGGATTATATAATTCTCTATATCAACTCAGAACAATGAAATTAATGTTGAAAAATTGCCCTGGCAATTATTAATTGAAGACTAATGAATCGCTCATGTTGCTGTAAATCAGGGTTTCCCGCAGCGGTTTTTTGTTAAGGCGGCCGAATAACAACAAAGAGCCACCACCTGAACTACATTCTTAACAAGCTGCTCCGCTTAGTTCTGCCTCTCCCTCTGGTCTCAGCATTGTCCCACTCACAGAACCATCTGATTGGTTACACACAGAGCTGTAACAGCCAATCAGCAGTGCGTATTCAGAGCGCATGTAACAGCCAATCAGCAGTGCGTATTCAGAGCGCATATAACAGCCAATTAGCAGTGCGTATTCAGAGTGCATGTAACAGCCAATCGGCAGTGCATATTCAGAGCGCATGTAACAGCCAATCAGCAGTGCGTGTTCAGAGTGCATGTAACAGCCAATCGGCAGTGCATATTCAGAGCGCATGTAACAGCCAATCAGCAGTGAGTATTCAGAGTGCATGTAACAGCCAATCGGCAGTGCATATTCAGAGCGCATGTAACAGCCAATCAGCAGTGCGTGTTCAGAGCGCATGTAACAGCCAATCAGCAGTGCATATTCAGAGCGCATGTAACAGCCAATCAGCAGTGCGTGTTCAGAGCGCATGTAACAGCCAATCAGCAGTGCGTATTCAGAGCGCATGTAACAGCCAATCAGCAGTGCGTGTTCAGAGTGCATGTAACAGCCAATCGGCAGTGCATATTCAGAGCGCATGTAACAGCCAATCAGCAGTGAGTATTCAGAGCGCATGTAACAGCCAATCAGCAGTGAGTATTCAGAGTGCATGTAACAGCCAATCAGCAGTGAGTATTCAGAGTGCATGTAACAGCCAATCGGCAGTGCATATTCAGAGCGCATGTAACAGCCAATCGGCAGTGCATATTCAGAGCGCATGTAACAGCCAATCAGCAGTGAGTATTCAGAGTGCATGTAACAGCCAATCGGCAGTGCATATTCAGAGCGCATGTAACAGCCAATCGGCAGTGCATATTCAGAGCGCATGTAACAGCCAATCAGCAGTGCGTGTTCAGAGCGCATGTAACAGCCAATCAGCAGTGCATATTCAGAGCGCATGTAACAGCCAATCAGCAGTGCGTGTTCAGAGCGCATGTAACAGCCAATCAGCAGTGCGTATTCAGAGCGCATGTAACAGCCAATCAGCAGTGCGTTTTCAGAGCGCATGTAACAGCCAATCAGCAGTGCGTATTCAGAGCGCATGTAACAGCCAATCAGCAGTGCGTATTCAGAGCGCATGTAACAGCCAATCAGCAGTGCGTATTCAGAGCGCATGGAGTCAGTGCTCAGGCAGGCAAAGAGGATAGACGGTGGAGTGAGCAGAAAGGTGTGTAGCAGTTGAGCATAATGCTACGGACTCTCCCCAAATTATAACAAACACTTCCAAGTCAGCATGTCCTCCCCGTGAATGCGTGGGTTCCCTCCGGGTACTCGGCTTCCTCCCACTTCCAAAGACATGAACCTGGGGATAGGTTGATTGGCAACACTAAATTGGCCCTAGTCTGTGAATGTGAGTGTGAATGTTGTCTGTCTATCTGTGTTGGCCCTAAGATAAGGTGGCGACTTGTCCAGGGTGTACACCGCCTTGCGCCCGATTGTAGCTGAAATAGGCACCAGCGCCCCCTGTGACCCCAAAAAGGAATAAGCAGTAGAAAATGGATAGATGGATGGACTTCCAAGTCAACTACTGGTAACATCACTATGAGCCCGTTGACGTTCTAGAAACATAAGCGGCAGCTCAGCTCGCTCGCAGTCCTTGAGGTGAAGGCTCATCAGCTTTTAGCGTAACGTTGGCTCACTGTGTGGTGTGTGTGAGTGCGTGTGTTACAGACAGCAAAGCCCTGTCTGTCTGAGAGTAAGACAAGTATTATTGACCTACAGTTAACATCTAACCTATTTCACATTTACCTTTTTCTGTGTTCATTGAGCTGTGTTGAAGCAGCAAAAAATAAGACATTATGTTAAATCAGTGTTTCTTAACCTGGGTTTGATCGAACCCTAGGGGTTCGGTGAGTCGGGCTCAGGGGTTCGGCGGAGGTCAAAACACACCCGACTCATTGTGTAAATAAAAACTTCTCCCTATTGGCGTATTACAGATACGGCAATAGCAGAAGTCAGACTGATTTGCAGGTGTGTAATTTGTTGTGAGTTTATGCACTGTTGGTTTTGTTGTTTGAACAAGGTGATGTTCATGCACGGTTCATTTTGTGCACCAGTAAAAAACATGGTAACACTTTAGTATGGGGAACATATTCACCATTAATTAGTTGCTTATTGACATGCAAATTAGTAACATATTGGCTCTTAACTAGTCATTATTAAGTACTTATTAATGCCTATTATTAATGCTTATCATAACCCTAACCCTAAACAAATAACTCTAAAAAAATATGTTCCCCGAGTGTCCAAAAAATTCAAAATTAAGTCTTTGTTACTTAGAATATGTTTCCATACTAAAGTGTTACCAAAAACATATACCGTATTTTTCGGACTATAAGTCGCAGTTTCTTTCATAGTTTGGCCGGGGGTGTGACTTATACTCAGGAGCGACTTATGTGTGAAATTATTAACACATTACCGTAAAATATCAAATAATATTATTTAGCTCATTCACTTAAGAGACTAGACGTATAAGATTTCATGAGATTTATCCATTAGGAGTGACAGATTGTTTGGTAAAGGTATATCATGTTCTATATGTTATAGTTATTTGAATGACTCTTACCATAATATGTTACGCTAGCATACCAGGCACCTTCTCAGTTGGTCATTTATGCGTCATATAACGTACACTTATTCCGCCTGTTCACTATTCTTTATTTATTTTAAATTGCTTTTCAAATTTCTATTCTTGGTGTTGGGTTTTATCAAATAAATTTCCCCAAAAATGTGACTTATACTGCAGTGGGACTTATATATGTTTTTTCCCTTCTTTATTATGCATTTTCGGCGGGTGCGACTTATACTCCGGAGCGACTTATACTCCAAAAAATGCAGTAACTTTGTCTTGAATTTGAAAAAAAAGGAGGGCTCGTTGAATGTGCATATGAAATTGGTGGGGTTCGGTACCTCCAACAAGGTTAAGAACCACTGTGTTAAATGAAAAGTTTCCTGAAGCTGTCTCTGATGGTTGATATAATAATGTAACTGCATCATAAAGCCTACATGAACTCAGTAGTGTTCAGGGATGAATAGTCTCTCCTATTGCTATTGTACTATTTTTTCAGCTATAGGTACATTAATCATTCTTAATGTAGCAGCTTAGTTTTGAATGGCAGGGTCAAATATAACATTTACATAATAAAACTCAACAACAGGCTTCCCAAATGCTGTAATAAATTAAGAATGATGGGGTGGTGACTTGTCCAAGGTGTACCCCGCCTTTTGCCCGAATGCCGCTGAGATAGGCTCCAGCATCCCCCGCGACCCCAAAAGGGACAAGTGGTAGAAAATGGAAGGATGGATGGAGTTGAACATATGTCAGCATGTAGCCCCACTCTTTTTTTTCAAACACTTATTGCAAACGCTTACTTACAGTAAGTCATTAATTTGACTTTGTAAGTCATTGTTTTGACTTAGTAAGCCATTATTTTGTAATTATTTTACATATTATTCATTATTATGACTTAGTAAATTGCTAAGTCATAATAATGACATACTTAGTATCACAGGTAACTAGGACTGTTTTGTTTTTACTTTATGGAAAAAATATCAAGATATATATATCGCATATACATATATCGCCATTCAGCAAATGGAGCGGAAAACATAACCAAAATATGTAGGCTTCTTCACACGACAAAGCCGGCCTACTTCACCGCAGTCTGTAGTCTATTGCCCCACAGGCTGTGGTGACAGGGACGAGGTGGAGACATGATGGCGACAGGCCGAGTAACACCGATCCTTACACCCGCCCATCCCCTCTGGAGAGTCACCACCTTAACCATCAAATTTTCTGGGGGAAACACTGTGTCAAAAGGGATTCAATCTTAGACCAATCATCAAATAATCTTGTGGATGCCCGGTGTCCAGGCCACCCAGGGCTGAGCCCACTCCTTATTCACTTGCAGAGACGATTGTCTGTGGGCGGGACGAAGCCGAACATTTATTCATTGACTGTTTAGTTTGGCTGCAGTGGAACTATGTTCCAAATGAATGAGAAGAAAGCTGCGTCAGGTGTTAAGAAAGATAATGCTGAACATAAGTTGAACTTATTCTTGCGCCTATTTAGTCAATAAAATGTAATTGCAAAAGTCCTTATAGTAAGGGGAAGCTCTCAGCTTCCAATTCAATTCAATATCCTTTATTTAAGCAAGTACAACTCATTGAGATAAAAAATGTTTTTTTCCAGAAGTGACCTGGCCAAGAAATATTGCAGTCTAACAGCAATTAACACTAATCTCCAAGGTGGCAGGTGTGGGAAGAGGCCGCAATTTGCACATTGCACACTTTGTGGATTGGTGTTTGCGGGTATATCTCTGATATATTAAAGTACGTCCAAATTCACAGACATGCTGCCTTAGCTTTAGACGATCGCGTGCGATTTATTTACGTCTATTCAAAGTCTAAAAGGGAGAAGATGCGTATTAGGAAGTATTCAGTAACAAACTTCTCTGCCTCGGTCAACTTGGTGCGTCATATGCTTAAATGCATTATTGTGGCCTGTAGGTATCTCAAAAAAAAAACAATTACCAGCCCTCTTAAACATGAAGACAGCATAAGTAAATTCCAGACAGTTAATAATAAAGATGTTAGTGTTTTTCATACCTGTCATTGTTCTCTACTTAACTAATTTCACTTGATCAAGTCTTTTCTAGCATTCCACACTACAAAATAATACAACTTTGTATAAAAAAAATAGATATTTGGGACGGCGTGGCGCAGTGGAAGAGTGGCCGTGCGCAACCCGAGGGTCACTGGTTCAAATCCCACCTAATACCAACCTCGTCATGTCCGCTGTGTCCTGAGCAAGACACTTCACCCTTGCTCCTGATGGGTGCTGGTTGGCGCCTTGCATGGCAGCTCCCTCCATCAGTGTGTGAATGTGTGTGTGAATGGGTAAATGTGGAAGTAGTGTCAAAGCGCTTTGAGTACCTTGAAGGTAGAAAAGCGCTATACAAGTACAACCCATTTACCATATTTGGCTTTTCTGGTTTTATAGTTAACCTGCTGGCTGCATCCTTGTTGCTGTTGTTACCAAGTTACCAGCTGACTTGGCACAAACTTAGCTGCAGCTTTCAACTCCCTGGAGTAAATCCTCAGTAGACCAGAGCCCTCAGCAGAAGCATCTAAATGAGATTGCAGTTCCTGGTTGATCCAAAAATGTTGCTCCTGTAAGTCCGTATAAGGAGTGAATAATCCACAGCAAGGGTTTTTAAAATGTGAATCAAGCCTCCACCAGAAGGCTTCAGGGGAGGTGCAGAAGCTTGAACCAAATAAAGAAAAACACATTTTCAAACCTACTAAGCCAGTTCAATTAATGGGTATCTAGTTTATGCAGGTAAAGTTAAGAATCAAGGATGAGCTTAAAAATAGGATATCCATAAAATCATGACAAATTCCGTAGTCGATGGCAGCCATTGAAGGAGCCCAAAGGCCGCCTGTTGCAATTGATGGGTTGGGCAGAGCTGTGAGCAATCAGACTCTGGCGATCTCGGAATTGAATCGCAAATATGGTAACATTTTGGAGAAGCTTTTCACTTTACAAGACAAAATTATGATAGTTTGAGTGCCAGAATGGACATTTAAAGCTGACAAACCTTTGGACGGTCTGAAAAATCCCTCCCCCATTCTTAAAATACACTTAGGATGTTGACTCTTTTCTGGATGCCGAGCAAAGCAGCCTCCAGGTAAATAGACAAAACACGCACTCAGGCTAGGCGATTATATAATCGTGATTGATGGTCATGATTAATTGGAATTCGATCACAGTGGTTAGCTGTTAGCATTTTTACCTCGATCAAACGTGACGGAAATGTCTGTTAAAATTTACCACAGTAGAAAAACAGTAGAGAAGCAGCAACACTTGGTATTAGACTGCACGGAACAATCCACCTTTATTGTCAGTGATCCTCTGTGTGTTTGTGCATGTTTGCGTGTGTTTTTGTGCATATGTTTGTGTCCGCGTGTGCGCGACCTCCTGTTCCACCGTCGCAAAAGCGAGGTCTTGTCACAACGTTATTAACTAGCACTACTATAGAAGTATAAACACGGAGAAGAAGCAGCGGCTTTAACGACAGACTTTAGTTTCACTATCTGCTGCAGCTCACCAGTAATACTGCCCCGACTGCGAACTTGCAGGCACTCAAAAAATTGCTTTTTTGAATGAACTATTGTATTGGTACCGACTGTCAGAATAAACACACCCACTAGTTTCAGAAAGATACATTTTTATATCGGATATTTTTAATTATTCTTTTAGTTTGTGTGTGTGCAAATATTCAAATCCTCTGATATAACATGTACTAAAAAAACTCTGCAGACACTTTTTATTTAAATTATTTTTGAGTTTGTGGATAAAAAAACATTTTGCTCCTGAAATAATAAAGGGTTATACTTGCATAGCGCTTTTCTACCTTCAAAGTACTCAAAGCGCTTTGGACACAATTTCCACATTCACACACACATTCTCACTGATTGTGGGAGCTGCCATGCAAGGCCCTAACCACGACCCATCAGGAGCAATGTTGAAGTGTCTTGCTCAAGGACACAACGGACTTGACGAGGTTAGTAGAAGGTGGGGATCGAACCAGGAAACCTCAGGTTGCTGGCACGGCCACTCTCCCAACCGCGCCACGCCGTCCCCCAATCCATTAATCAATATACTTGTTTTATGTGTTGGTACACATTATGTTACAGTACCTCAAACTGCACTTTAATGTACTTTTATTAAATATATGCAGGGTATTTGATTCGGGTCAAGGCTTGCTGTTTGCCAAAGCACTGCTGAAAAGTGCTGATATACACAAGCAAATAAAAAAATACAAATAATGATTGACCATTTGAAAGTGTTGTTTGATAAATGTTCAGTTGAAATAAAAGTGTTGTAGTATTCACTACATCACTGTTACTTTGTTTACTTCAAAATGTTTGTGATGAAAAGCAAAAAAAACTAAATAACTTGAAGAGGAAAAAAAAGTTGTTCTCTTTAGCCCCCAAAAATTTACCGATAAAGAGGCAAAACCCTTGCCCTAAAACTAGGTACGGACCATAGCTTGGTTTACCTGTACTTTTGCACCATTAGTAAACACAACTATAGATATGAACAAAATGTCAGCTGTTTGTTTATACTACCTTACTCAAACATGGCGGAAATGTCCGTTACAAGATACTGCGGTAGTTAATAGTAGACATGCAATGGTATTCGCTATAATCAAGTACAGACAATCCGCCTTTGATTAAAAAAAGATCATTTGTGATATCAATCGAGATCAGATGATAGAAAAAAAATAATCGTGATCTTTTTTTTTTGCCATATTGCCCAGCCCTAACATGGACTACTATACACATTCACACACGTACTCCTACGCCTTCACCGCTTTACCTCCCTGCGGTATGATGGCTTAAAGAACAACGACCAGACGGCTTACTGCTTCGGACCGAATGCCCCCTTCACCCCCTCTTGCAAGTCATAAGGTTTGTGTGCCGTAACATCCATCTATCCATTTTTTACCGCTTATTCCCTTTGGGGTCGCGGGGGGCGCTGGTGCCTATCTCAGCTACAATCGGGTGGAAGGCGGAGTACACCCTGGACAAGTCGCCACCTCATCCCAGGGCCAACACAGATAGACAGACAACATTCACTCTCACATTCACACACTAGGGCCAATTTAGTGTTGCCAATCAACCTATCCCCAGGTGCATGTCTTTGGAAGTGGGAGGAAGCCGGAGTACCCGGAGGGAACCCACGCATTCACGGGGAGGACATGCTAACTCCACACAGAAAGATCCCGAGCCCGGGATTGAACCCTGACTACTCAGGACCTTCTCATTGTGAGGCAGACACACTAACCCCTCTTCCACCGTGAAGCCCAGTGTCTTAACATGTTGTGCTTTTATATGTTGTGCACATATGTGCTTATTGTTGCTCGAGGTGTTTTTTTCTTGGCTGAAATTTCGCTGTGCTTTTTAAGTGCAATGACAATATAATTCCATTCCATTCCACTGCGTAATTGAGTTGCAAATGAGCATGTGAAAAACAAATATGGTGTTTAGTAGTTAATGAAATAACTGCTTACTATTCATTAATCCTACCCAATCCCCACTAATCCTAATTTAACTATTTGGGACCAGATACCCATCAACGCCTGCGGTAACTCGTCAAACACTCTGCCCAGCCATTTTGTGGAGAGAACAAACATTCATGCCCTGCATGTGATTATAGCATCCATCCATTTCCTACCGCTTATTCCTTTTGGGGCCGCGGGGGGCGCTGTTGCCTATCTCAGCTACAATCGGGCGGAAGGCGGGGTACACCCTGGACAAATGGCCACCTCATCGCAGGGCCAACACATATAGACAGATTATAGCAGTTCAACCATAATAAAGTTTTTTAGTCTATTACCTACGCTGTCTTATTTCTGTCATGTTTGCACTGTGAACACAAAGCTTGTTTCTGACAGCGTGTATGAAGGGCAAGTTGTGAGCAGTTGAATTGTTTGTAGAAGAGACTTAATTACTTACGCTCTTTTTACTTGGAGCTGAGTGGGTGGAAAAACGATAAGTGGCGCGTGTTGCCAAGTAACGCAGTCACTTAGTACTTGTACTGTATGATGGTTGATTATAATCTCACGCTATGCCACACAAGTAGTGCTTGACCAAAGCAGACTGGCTATTTTATACTCTCCGCTATTTTGAGAATGAAAAAAAAGACGTATTATAGGTTTCTAGAAGATGTATGTTTTATGTGTGGTATCAATGAGGAGTTTTATAACGTTCCCATTTTTCCCCTGGGTAGATTTTTGTTGTATTCTTCTGTCTTCACCATTGATGTGTAGAGTGCATGCTGCTCTCAGTATGCTAATCCAAACATAGCTTTCAAAGGTAATTGCGAAGGCTCGTTGGGGGTCTGCCATATCCTGCCCCGACCACTGTTATTCAAATTATAAGATGTGTTGAAAATGTCATGCGCCCCCACTACCTTACGCCTGAAGCACATGTAATAATCCACAAAATGTGCAAGTAACCAAGTGGTATTTGAAATTCAAAATGGTTTTCTCATACATTTTGTTAAACTCTAGTCTCACAGATAATGATTGTTCTTTTTAAAATTGAGCAAATCAACTGCATTGGCCATATTTTTCCAGTAAAGTGTTCCCTGATCCAGCAGTCTTTGGATGTAGCAACAAGGGGTGTGGGAAGAAATCGATTCGAATTCGAATCGCGATTCTCACGTTGTGCGTTTCAGAATCGATGATCATTTTTAAAAAATCAATTTTTTTTTTTTAATTAATCAATTCAACTAAACAATACACAGCAATACCATAACAATGCAATCCAATTCCAAAACCAAACCTGACCCAGCAACACTCAGAACTGCAATAAACAAAACAATTGAGAGGAGACACAAACACGACACAGAACAAACCAAAAGTAGTGAACAAAAATGAATATTATCAACAACAGTATCAATATTAGTTATAATTTTAACATAGCAGTGATTAAAAATCTCTCATTGACATTATCATTAGACATTTATAATAATAAAAAAAAGAGCAATAGTGTCACAGTGGCTTACACAGTCATCACTTCTCATAATCTTGACAACTCACTGTGTCCAATATTTTCACAAAGATAAAATAAGTCATATTTTTGGTTCATTTAATAGTTAAAACAAATTTACATGATTGCAATCAGTTGATAAAACATTGTCCTTTACAATTATAAAAGCTTTTTACAATAATCTTCTACTCTCCTTGCATGTCAGCAGACTGGGGTAGATCCTGCTGAAATCCTATGGATTGAATGAATAGAGAATCCTTTTGAATTGGGAAAAAAATAGTTTTTGAATCAAGAATCATGTTGAGTAGAAAAAAAAATCGATTCTGAGTGGAATCGTGACCCCAAGAATCGATATTGAATTGAATCGTGGGACACTCAAAGATTCACAGTCCTAGTAGCAACGTTATACTTAGTAGTTGGTGTCAGCTCTGACTATAACTTTGAATAAAACACTAAGTCCACATTATTATCAATGGGTTTTAGCCAACAAATCCTCACGAAAACCAGTGTCCTCTGCAGTGAACATATGTTTTTGGTCAATTTCTTTTGGCATAGTTACTAATGTTGTAAAAAGAACAAACACCCTGTTATAAAAAGCACAAAGGAGGATATCGTTCACCCCCCCCCACCCCCCCAAACAATACATGCATATGCATGAACCTTACTGTGTGTTAATATTTTAGCTTAAATTAAGCATGTTTTTAAAATGTTGAATAAAACATGACTAAAATGCTCATATGAAAAAACAAACTAGTTTTATTCTACATTGTGTACAACTACACTGAGTGTGCACAATTGGTGTCTTGGCCAATGTCCCGTTTAAATACAGCAACCAGGGTTATACATCTACAATGTATATATATATCTCACATACCCTTCTTTATTTGTATGTGTTCGCTTGAAAAATTACATCTTTGTTTTGGGTTGCCAGGTTGTTGTGCAATTAACTGAACAATGTTCCAAGGACATCGATTAAGGTGCACTGTACAGATATCTTGGCTTATTAAAATTGGCAGACGAGCTCGTCCTTAGTGTACAACAAAAGCAGTGGTAGAGTAAGTCAGTGGTTCTCAACCTTTTTTCAGTGATGTACCCGCTGTGAACATTTTTTTAATTCAAGTACCCCCTAATCAGTGCAAAGCATTTTTGGTTGAAAAAAAGAGATAATGAATTAAATTACAGCACTATGTCATCAGTTTCTGATCTATTAAATTGTATAACAGTGCAAAATATTTCTCATTTGTAGTGGTCTTTCTTGAACTATTAGGAAAAAAAAACAACTAAAAACTTGTTGAAAAATAAACAAGTGAATTAATTATAAATAAAGATTTCTACACATAGTAGTATTCATCAACTTAAAGTGCCCCCTTTGGGAATTGTATTAGAGATCCATCTGGATTCATGAATTTAATTCTAAACATTTCTTCCCAAAAACAGAAATCTTTAACATCAATATTTATGGAACATGTCCACAAAAAATCTAGCTGTTAACACTGAATATTGCATTGTTGCATTTATTTTCACAGTTTATGAACTTACATTCATATTTTGTTGAAGTATTATTCAATAAATATATTTATAAAGGATTTTTGAATTGTTGCTATTTTTAGAATATTTTTTAAAAATCTCACGTACCCCTTGGCATACCTTCAAGTACCCCCAGGGGTACGCATACGCCCATTTGTGAACCACTGGAGTAAGTGGTCTTGCTCCTGCTCTACTGTCTTCAATAGTAACAGTAATTCAGTACAGGATGAGTATTTTCTAAATATTAGCTTTGGCCTACTTACTTACTGTTGCATAGCTGTCCGGATGGTTAGACTGCAGATGACGCTTCAAGTTAGATGTACTGTATTTTTACTCGAGAAAATCGAGCCACAGGGTTTACATGTCTTGTTGTTTACCGTGGCAAATTTAAAGTGCTTCCATACGTCTTTTCTTTCTTCCATGTGTAGAAGACATATTGTATTGACATATGTAAAAATACAGTTGGGATGTAATATTGAGAATTTGATATTACGGTTAACTTGACCAAAATGATCACGGTTATTATTATTTTTGCAATGTTGTTGAATGTGCTTAAAAGTACTTATACACACACTGAAATCCTTTGAATCAATTTTCTTTTAAACATAAGTACAATAAAAAGACACACTGTTGCAAAACCCACTATTTTGCATATCTTGTGTTTCTTATGCTTCACTGATAGTATTTTAGTCTTGGTATTTTATCTGTTTTAATGGCTACATTTTTATTGTTTTAAATATTAGTTTGTCGTGTTGCACTTTAAGATTTATTTAAATGAAAAGTGTGTAACAAATACAATCTATTATACTTATGTATGTCATGTGTTGTGATCATGTTTTGTTTAGTTATGTTCTTTTTTGCTTAAGACTCCATTGTTTCCTGTTTTTGCACTTCCTTGTTTGCTTTGTTACCATGCCAACCAATTAGTTTTCACTTTGTCCCCATGTCGTTTTGCACCTCGAGAAATCAAACCCCACCCCAGTCCAAGTCGTGACAATGTATTATTTCTGGTGGTGGTTGTGTTCTGCACTGTTCAGCGATCGGTGAACACACTGTAAAAACATCTCTCTCTCTTTTCCTACAGTCAGTCCGTGAGTTTATCAAAGCTCAGTAATCAATCTCAGTTTTTCTATTATTGTAATTCAAAGTGTAATACTAACTGTCTGGAGTTTTGCAGCGGTCTTCATTATTACAGTTTATCATTACACCCCTACAATGCGGTGTTGTTTTCCAAGAAAAAAATTAAAACATAGTGCCTTACGTAGACAATAATTTTGAATGGATCCCCTCGGTGATTTATCCCCACCCCTCTCCCACATATTACTATGATTGGATAGATTTGTCCCACCCGCCTAACGACAAAATGTGAAAATGTGTGGTCTACTGTTGCAGGGGGTTTATTTACAGTAGTTATAGTAGACTTTTGTCCAGAAATATTGCCGCTTAATAAGGTGTTGTGACCACACTATGCTCTTTCAGCCAGCCAAGCTCTGCAAGCAAACGAAGACTAAAGAGCTGAATATAAACAGCCCAGATGCCAGGTTTGTCACAGTCACCTCTGCCAGCATCAACATTAGTGTGTTTGGGTTGGATTAAGAGGATCAGAGAGGCTCTGAGAGAGACCAGGTGGACCCACCCATGTCTAAGGGAAGCATACTGCCCTATTCCCTGCGTTACATTACCAAAGAATTGGATCAACGGCATTTCGAGGAGAAAATGGTTTGATAGTCTTGCAGATAGACTTTACCAGATTAAGCTTTTAGATATGTACTCCTCTGAAGGCCAGTTGCAGTTTAATGGAAAAAGACAAAGAACCTGAGAGAAACTTGGCCTTAATGGAGCCTTGATTGTACTCATGAGCCTCATCAAGGCACAGAAAGGTTGAAATGTATCAGTGTATCGTAAAGAATTCCTTGTAGTTTTACTTTTTTCATTAGGCCATTACGTTGGCCCTGTCTTGATGGAGTAATCTCCTTGAAATTGATTTGAGGATTATTGTAAGAGAACATGGAAAAGGTTTCCTTTTTTTGATATACAGGTACTTGCTTCCACTAAAGATCTGTGGGATTTTTTCCCCCATTCAACTAGACCATTTGTTTGGTCTGTATCCACTAGCGTTGATGGTGAGACAGGTCCTGTTTCATGATCGCTGTTGTATTTCATACTGAAGGTGTCTAATGGCAGTTGGGTCAGGATTCTCATGTTCTTTCACACCAGACATAGACAACTAGAGCTGCAACATAAATAGATACAATCGATAAATAAAAAGCTTTGATTCACATTGCATCCACAAAGTGTTCACAGTGCTTCACTTTTTTCCACATTTTAAAGTTTTTACCAAAATGATTGAAACAAAAAAAAATCACATACGTATTCACAGCATTTGCTCGATACGCTGTTGATGCATTTTTGGCAGCAATTACAACCCCAAGTCTTTTTTAATACAATGCCACAAGCTTAGCCGACCTACTTTTGGGTAGTTTCGCCCATTCCTCTTTGCAGCACCTCTCAAGCTCCATCAGGTTGGATGGGAAGCATTGGGAGGTAATCCAGCATGTCTGTACATTGCTGCATTCATCTTTCCCTCTATCCTGAGTAGTGTCGCCGTTGCTACCGCTGAAAAACATCCCCGCAGCTGATGCTGCCATCACCATGCTCCTCTGTAGGGATGGTATTGACCTGGTTTCCTCCAAACATGATGCCTGGCATTGAGGCCAAAGAATTCAATCTTTGTCTCATCAGACCAGATAATTTTGTTTCTCATGGTCTGAGACTTTTTCAGGTGCATTTTGGCAAACCTTTTAGTTAGAAAATGCTTCTGTCTGGCCACTATACCTTACAGGCCTTTTTGGTGGATTGCTGCAGAGATGGTTGCCCTTCTTGAAGGTTTTCCTCTCTCCGCAGAGGAATGTTCACCTCTCTGACTAGACCAAGATGAATGCAGCAAAGTACAGAGACATCCTGGATGACAACCAAAGCCTCCCATCCAACCTGACAGAGCTTGTGCTTCAAAGAAGAATGGGCGATGAGTAATGAGCAAAACTGCCCAAAGATAGGTTTGCAAAGTTTGTAGCATCATATTCAAAACCACTTTAGGCGGTAATTGCCGCCAAAGGTGCATCAACAAAGTATTGAGCATAGGCTATGAACACTCATGTACATGTAATTTTAATTTTTTTATTTTGATAAATTCACTAAAGAAAATAAAAATAAAAACTTTTCACAATATTATTATGGAGAATAATTGTAAAATTTTGAGGCAAAATTAATATATTCTATTTTGGAATAAGGATGTAACAAAACAAAATGTGGAAAAAGTGAATTGCTCTGAATACCTTCCAGATGCATTGTATATTCAATTGATTGGATTCATTGTGAAATCATTGTCCAGAACAAAAAATATGCAGAAATTGTTTCTGCACAGCTGGTGTTACATAGCACACATGAGAGTGGTGGTTTAGGGGCTGTGATCTGTGTGATGGTGAACAGTGCAGATGAACGACTAAAAAGAAAATTGCAACAAAGGGAAACGAGAGGAAAGGGCCCAAGGAGATGTCGAAATTTTGGGATAATTTTAAATTAATAACTAGTGTGAATGCCCTATGTGCACATGCCACCGATACGTGTGAGTGGAACTGAAAAGCTTGAATGTCAAGGGTGAGTGGAGTGTGTGGATGTTGGAACTGTTTGTCTCATTTGAGAAAAGTGGGATATGAAGAGGTTTGTATATGACCCATTAATTTTCAGTGGGGGGAAATTTCTGGTTACTCCAGGTAATCTGGGAATTTTAGGAACCAGGAAACACAATGGCTTGATTGTCCAGGGTGAGTAGAGTGTGTGGATGGTGTAACGATTCAACTTGGACGAAAAATGTGGGATATGCAGAAGTTTGTTTATTATTTTGCCTATTCATTTTTAATGGTGAGGAATTCCTGGGAATTTGGGGAAATAGCAAACATGTTTTTGCCTTCAATATCCAGGTTGAGTAGTGTGTGCGAATGGTTGAAAAGTTGGAATTGAGTAAAAAATGTCTATTCATCTGAATAGGAATTTCTTGGGAATTTCGTGAATACCTTTTTTTTTTTTTTTTAAATGCAGATAATATCACAAATGTCCTAGATCAGTGGTCCCCAACCACCGGGCTCGAAGAAGAATTTTTAAAAAAACACAAGATACACTTACAATTAGTGCACCAACCCAAAAAACCTCCCCTTTTTCATGACGAAAACCTCCCCTTTTTCATGACAAAAACCTCCCTTTTTCATGACAAAGAAAAAAAAAGAAAAAAGAATCCCCTATTGCATCACTAACCTAATGTGAAACAAGCACACATGTTTTTCTCCATTTCATGCACTCTTAAAGTCCGCTAACAATGGACTCAATGGGAGTAACTTTCTTTCGCCTATAAATTGCTTAAAAAATATCCAAAAAACTCTATCATTTTATATACATGATGATAGATTTGTTCCGATACCATTATTTTGGTACCGGTACAAAAGTGTATTTCGATACTTTTCAATACTCTTCTAAATAAAGGGTACCACAAAAAAATACATTATTGGCCTTATTTTAACAAAAAAAATCGGTACATTAAACTTTTGTTTCTTTTTGCAATCGAAAAACAATTTTGGCCTTAAATAAAATAGTGAACATATTATACAACTTGTCATTTAGTACTAAGTAAGCAAACAAAGGCTCCTAAATAGTCTGTTGACGTATGCAGTAACATATTGTGTCATTTTTCATTCTATTATTTTGTGGAAATTATAAAGGACAAGATCTAAAATGTTATTATTAACCCACAAATTTAGGTATCGATCCGATACCAAGTAGTTACAGGATCATACATTGGTCATGTTCAAAGTCCTCATGTGTCCAGGGATGCATTTCCTGAGTTTATAAACATTAGAATTTTTTTTAAAAGGAAAAAAGATTTTGTGACGATAAAAAATATAGATGTAATCATAGTAGTATCGACTAGATACGCTATTGTACTTGGTGTCATTACAGTGGATGTCAGGTGTAGATCCACCCATGGCATTTGTTTACATTCAGGTGCGCTAGCTTTTGTTAACAGTGACGCCGGTGAGTTGTAGTATCCTGCTACAGTGTGTAGTGAAGCATGTTTAGCTATACCTCGTCCTGCAGGGATGATACTTGTAAGAATCTCACTTTATTCGTTGCTATGGAGGCGAGGATTAGGGATTTAAAGTAGCTAAAACACTGCCGACTGCGGATAGCTGTTCGCTGCTAGCTAGCTAGCCATGTCTTAAAGCACTTCTTTCCGAGGGCGTTACAGTGTTATAACTTCACCTTTATCGTCAGTTTATAGGCCAAAATGCGTCCGTTCTCCCTTTTCTTTCTACACACGGTGTCTGCTTTTAAGTACTCCGTTATTGTGTGCTGCCAAACATGCCCCCCTGCTCGTAAACCTAGCAATCTCATGAAGTGACGGCGTGCCGTCATGCCTGTTCAACAAAACATTTAATTGGGAACTGGTACTTTTCAAACAGAGTACAGTACCGTTTTTGATTCATTAGTACCACGATACTATGTCAGTACCGGTATACTGTACAACCCTACATGATGTCAGTATATCTGTAATGTAGTAACAGGCACAGTCATAATACATATAATGTATTAACAGGCCCATTTATAATACATTTTTTTCCATCCATTTTCTTCCGCTTATTCCCTTTGGGGTCGCGGGGGGCACTAGTGCGTATCTCAGCTACAATCGGGCGGAAGGCGGTGTATAGCCTGGACAAGTCGCCACCTCATCACAGGGGCAACACAGATTGACAGACAACATTTACACTCACATTCACACACTAGGGCCAATTTAGTGTTGCCAATCAACCTATCCCCAGGTGCATGTCTTTGGAATATTTATAATAACATGTAATATTTATGTATTTTTCTTATTTTAAGTATACAGTGGTGTATTAATTTCACATAACATTTTTTATTTCCTTCAACAACATTACTACTGAAGACAGACTACATGAGCGACAACAAAGATTAGTTTGGGACAGATGATGATCCACAAGCTTATATTTTCAAGGGTGAGCAACAAGTTTTAGAAGCTGTGTGCTAAATGGATCCAGCTTTATTGAAAAGTAAAGCATCATGTAGCACTATTGCCAAGTCCTAAACAAGAAATACAAACTACGAACATAAAAAAATCACTTACTGTACAATTTCTGCTCCCACTGGAATGCCAACCTTTGGGGTGTTCATATTTACCATTTAGATGAAGAATTAGTCATAGTCCAGCAAAAGGTGAAAAGAAAAAATAGTTGCCATAGAGTAGCGTATTTTCTTTTTTTCTTCTCTTTATCTTCGGGTTCAAGTTGATCGTTACAGATGAACTTCTCGATTTGTGGCTACCAGCTTCTATTTTCCAGGTGAGTGGCAAGACTTATACTCTGAAATGAACTTGTGCCAACGATCATGATGCAGTCGCTCCGTATGTCAACACTAGCTGCACAAGCCAGCTACCTCTCTGGGATCTAGTTTGCCTGCGTTATATCGCTAATACTTGGTTAATATGCAGGTCACAACATGAAAATGGAGTATTGTTGGCGGTTTTGGGAGTGATTTAGTGGTAAAATGGATTAGTCCCATTTAGGCCTAGGCCTATATTCAATAAGTTCATTAAGCGACGATAAATGAAAACTAAGTTGGCTAGTTTTCCAGCGTAGATAAATCACCACATGTATGCTTCAAGAACATTAATACTTTTCATCGGTTTCAGGAGTTGTGCGCGTTTGTGCTATAGCGGAATGAAAAGAAGGGGTTGAATCATCTTGTCCTTCAATAAGTTTATTTGGCTCTGTGCAGCCAAGCGAAGCCACTGGCCCGCTGGCAACGCATAGCGCAGACCTGTATAACCCACGGCTCCCGAGCCGCTAGTGCTCTTACGTTCATATCAAACTTTGTGTTTGTGTTTTTTTAATGTGCGTGTTCGGCGAGCGAGTTGATCTGTAAGAGCAGTCAGTTTTTTGCATCGGATTCTATGGTTGCAGGCGTTTGAACTACAAATAAACGGTGGTCACAATAACCGCTAAAAAACTCCAAATGGTTAGTATTACTGTATAAAATTTAAATGGTCGAAAAACCGTCATTCATAACAGCACTTTGATACGGACGGTTTTAGCGCAAGCTATCTTAAATGCTAACTTGTAAAAAACATACATTTAACGTCTTTCCCCATTATGAAACGTCATTGCCCAATCTAAACTTGGAGACACACATTGCTGTCGAAACAACTCAGCTACAGTATCCACATTAAACATTAAGGATGTGCTGTTTTTAAGGGTATACTTTCATTATTGTTATGTATTATCATTATATCAGTGGTTAATTAGGTCTCCAGAAAATATTGGAAATAATATTGTTTATCGGCAATAATTTGTAGGTCAATATATATCATTGAGCAATTTGTTGTTGGCCTCGGCCAGTAACACATTTTCTGCATTGTTAGCCACCTAGACCTTTCCCCTATCTGCACTTATGTAAATTTATTCTTCTACCTTCATATTAATTTGCCACTACGATCTTGGTTATCACTCATGCTTCCATATAAGTGAAATGCAAGTATCAGCCAGCATCGCCTGTGGAAAACAGAGCAGCACTGGCAGCCAAACACTTGAAGGCCATCTGCTGCTACAACCAGAGTGGACTTCATTCATGAAGTCCTTTAATGTTAGGGGAAAAGACCGGACATGAGTTTCCCAGTGAGTGCTACATTTCGCATGGATTATGTCCCAAACTGGTTGGCTGCAACCATGTTTGGCATTGAGTCAAACAGAAGAGCTCTGTTTAAAGTATTATGTTGTTGGTCCTCATATCATATGTCATCCAGGGAGACTTTAAAAGAACACCGCACTTATTTCTTTTGCATTATTTTATTTATGTCTGTTGATAATATATGTCCACAAGCCATCCAGAGAAAGATTTAAACTTGTGGCCAGCTTTGATTCTTATGACGCCCACTTAAAAAGTGGACTCTTTGGTCTGTAACATCTATCAGGGTTGTGTGTTTAGCCTGGCTGCAAATGGCAGAACTTCTCTGCTCCAATACAGATTAATCTGCCATCGTTGGCTCATAATCTTGGAAAATATTGTAGAGCGTGACCCCAGATGTTCAACATTACTGTACTTTATATTGTGTTAAATACTAAATCCTGTGTTAAATTTTGGTCTGGCCATTTGCAGGGTGGGTATTGCACTACTTGCGTAAACAGTTAGCAGCCGAATTTTGTGTTTGTGTATAAAATGTCTGGAGAAGAAGGAATAGTAGCTGATCTTCCTAAAATCTTATTTTTT
Source organism: Nerophis ophidion (assembly GCF_033978795.1). Lineage (NCBI taxonomy): Eukaryota > Metazoa > Chordata > Actinopteri > Syngnathiformes > Syngnathidae > Nerophis > Nerophis ophidion. The sequence goes on from NC_084619.1 coordinate 26,817,142, forward strand.
GTTTCTCCCGTGATTAAAGTCTCATTATCAGATTAGTGCTGAGGCTCAAAAGGACAGGAAAAGCCCAGTCTTCCTCACCTAAGAAAAACCTAATCCATCTTAATCTAATAATTGCTTCCAAGTTCACTCCATCATTAAAGCATTGCTGCAGGATGGCAGCTGCTTGGAATGGCCGTCGAGCATTGGTAATAATACTTACCACTCCTGTCTTAGACATTATGACAGCTGTGGATTCCAGAGAGGCTTTTCATTGTTAGGGTGTTGTAGACCAGTGTATTTCAACCACTGTGTGTGCCGTAGGAGATTATGTAATTTCACCTATTTTGGTTAAAAATATTTTATGCAAACCAGTAATTATAGTCTGCAAATGATGTTTTGTTGTTGAGTGTCAGTGCTGTCTAGAGCTTGGCAGAGTAACCATGTAATACTCTTCCATATCAGTCGGTGGCAGCAGGTAGCTAATTGCTTTGTAGATGTCGGAAACAGCGGTAGGCAGTGTGAAGGTAAAAAAAGTGTCTAATGCTTAAACCAAAAATAAACAATAGGGGAGTGTCCCTAAGAAAAGCCATTGAAGCTTAGGGAAGGCTATGTAGAACGAAACTAAAACTGAACTGGCTACAAAGTAAACAAAAACAGAATGCTGGACAACAGCAAAGACTTACTGTGAAGCAAAGACAAAGTACTTCCGAACATGACATAACAATCAACAATTTCCTAACAAAGAACGATAAAAACAACTGAAATGTTCTTGATTGCTAAAACTAAGTAAATGTGGGAAATATCGCACAAAAGAAGACATGAAACTGCCACAGGAAAATACCAAAGAAAGCGAAAAAGCCACCCAAACAGGAGTGCAAGACAAGACCTTAAACACTATACTCCAAATAAGTCAGGGTATGATGTGACAGGTGGTGACAGTACACCTACTTTGAGACAAAAGCTATAGTGATGCATGCTTGGTTATGCTTTAAAGCCATATCAAACAATTGCGACAACTTTTTACTGTCAACTAAGTTTTTTTTTTTAATGACTTCTGCTGGTGGTGTGCCTCTGCATTTTTTCAACACAAAAAATGTGCCTTGGCTCAAAAAAGGTTGAAAAACACTGTTCTAGACAGAGGCCGGTCGTGCGTTTCCCACCTAGGCCTTCAGTAATGTCCGACTTCAATGATTACCTCTCAGAATACCATCTTTGATCTCACCACATGACCATTGCTGGAGAAATACTATATAGAAACATATTTACGCCCTACTGGGCATTGTAAAAAAACGGTTTATTTTCTGGCGCATTTAAAAATCTATAAATAGGGGTGTAACGGTACGTGTATTTGTATTGAACCGTTTCGGTACAGGGGTTCCGGTTCGGTGCGGAGGAGTACCGAACGAGTTCCACACGAACATATGAAGTATCCGCCTATGCTAAAGTCTTAACAAGCTGTTCTGCTCTGTTCTGCCTCTGTCTCCTGCACAGCAGCCTGCATTTTTCCTCCCACACAACCATCTGATTGGTTAGATCAGTAGCGATAACAAGCCAATCAGCAGTGAGTATTCAGAGCGCATCTAGTCAGCGCTTCAGCTTTGAACAGATAGGTCTTTAGCAGGGGAGCAACGGACTCTTTCCAAATTATACTAAACACTTCCAAGTCAACTATTTTCCAAACATCACTATGAGCCCGTTGACCTTCTAGAAACAAACTGCAGCTCAATTCACTCGCAGTCCTGGCTTTAGGTGAATGCTAGTTAGCTTTTAGCGTAACGTTAGCTAATTTTGCGGTGTGTGCGTGTGTGCGTGTGTGCGTGTGTGCGTGTGTGCGTGTGTGTGTGTGTGTGTGTGTGTGTGCGTGTGTGTGTGTGTGTGTGTGTGTGTGTGTGTGTGTGTGTTACGGACAGTGTTGATTGAGGTGTGTTGAAGCAGCAAAAAAGGACATTATATTAAATGAAGAGTTTCTGTCTCTGATAGTGTATATAATAATGTAAGTGCACCATAAAGCCTACATAAATTCCATGGTGTTTAGGGATGAATAGTCTCTCCTATTGCTATTGTACTATTTTTCAGCTATAGTTACATTGACCATTAGTAATGTAGCAGCCTAGTTTTGAATGGCAGGGTCCCTGCTATCACATGTTGATACAAATATAACATTTACATAATAAAAAATCAACTACAGGCTTCCCCAATGCTGTAATAAATTAAGCATGATGAGTTGACTTGAAACTGTTTGATGTTACACTTTTTATAGAAAAGTTGTGTCATTTTATTTAATCTAAGCAACAACTTGAGGCAGTTTAATGTGGATTAACGTGGGCAGAATTATTACAGTGTTCCCAATGTTAAAAGGATCAAGCCATTGTTTACAAATTTGGTAAATAAATAACCCAAAAATGTATATTTTGTTGTTTTCTTACTGTACCGAGATACGTACCGAACCGACATTTTTCTGTACCGTTACACCCCTATCTATAAACCATATGTAATGTGGTACTGTTAAAATTAAAATTGCAAAAAACATTTTAAACGTGAAAAAAATAAAGAAATAAAATATCTGAACTCTCATTTCATCAACAGCTGAGCTAACTTCCGGGGTTGGCTGACATCATCTCACAAGATGTAGTTTTGTCTTTAAATATTGTTCTTGAAAATTGCCTTGGAAATATATGTGTTGTCTTGTCTAATCATGAATGACGCAGGCGAGGCGTGTTGACTGAGTTCTTAAAGTTTAATCCACAGCGTGCTCATTAAAAACATCCCACTGCACAACCTAAATGGGACTACTGCACATGGTCTTCACTACTGTGGCATGCTGGGTAATGGAGTTCTTATGTTACCTGGCTCACAACACCACTTAATATCTGCCTTAGGCCAACTAGAAGGCCTTACTGACTACAACGCGTGATCTGATTGGCTATCGCAACTGTCTATCACTGTATGTCCCCGTTACCTTACGGTGCACGGAAGCCTGCATTGCTGAATCTTAAGGCCTCTGGCAGATTTCGTACAGCATGGCAACATAAGCTAGCTGATTTCTGATTGGATAAAAACTATAAATTAAAAACAACAATGCTGGAAGGAGCATAATATGACATGAAGAGAATATGAATACTTTTAAAAATTACGTTAACTTTTTTATGATCATGATTTCTGGTTATGTTAGGCCAGTAGTGAAGGCCTTGCTGGTCCTGATGGCACACCACTGGTTCTAGACAACCTCCATAACTTAATTCCCCACTGAACTCATTTACCTTTTTTGTCAACATTCAAAGGTAAGATGGGAAAGAATGAGGCAGCCTGCGTTTCAACAGTTGGCTTATTATGAGTGGGTGATGAAATGTGCTTGGCCTTTGACATCTCTATTTTATACATGGATTTGACATATGGGTTGACAGTTATAAAGGCAGGTGTGGAAGGACAATATACAGAACCTGATGACCGATATGGTTCATATTTTCTCTGAAATGTCTCTTTCTGTAATGCAGCTGTCATCTAATAGGCACGTGATCCACCTTCTCCGTATCATACCAAAGTAAGAAATCCTATAGGGTTGTAACACCGTTGTAATGTTCTGCATTCTGCTTAAAAAATTGTCTTCTCTTTGATACATTTCAGATAATTAAAGGTGACCTTTAAATTAAAAAAATATATATATTTAACATACTTCTTTGTAGTCTACATATTTTGTATTGGATAGGCTTTGTTGTAAATGTTGCTTCTAAATCACATTTAGAACCTATTTTCATATATTTGTTAGTGGAGGCGTTCCCAAATTTTAAATGAAACCACGCCCCACCATCTCCAATAAGATCATAATGAATCTTTTGAAAATGTATTTCATTAAATATATATCTTGAAGACACACGTCACATCTATTATTTTCCAGACACGGTGGAAAATTAACTTCATAAACATAAACCAAACAACAATAGATTCACTTGGTTCCAAAATCTGGTAAACTTGTACAAGCTCCGATATCGATAAAGCGCTGCATACAAAATCTGCTTTCAGTAGCATTTATACCACTGCATGTCTCACGTTGGTATCATTGTGAACATACCTATATGAGATGAAAATAATACTCTGTCCTACCTTCTCGTGTTTCTTTAACTCAGATGGCGTCATACAGAGCTCCTTCCTCTGTCGCTGATACCTTACACCGAATGTCCAAATAAAGTACATCCACCTCACTGTGACATCAAAATTAGCCAGACTGCAAAATCCCGTGAACAGAGGCCTCCAAACAGCATGCAAGCTCGCACCACAATGTTTGAACCTTGTGATTTGACACTTTTGTATTGTTTATCACCGGTATCAACATTGTAACATTTATAAGTCAGAAAAGACAAACATCATAGGTCCCCTTTAAATAATAAATTACTACATTATCAAAAAATGAAACACTTTTTATTTCCAAAAAGTGTCCACAGCCATATGTGGTTTTCATATTTCCATCCATCCATCCATTTCCTACCGGGTGCTGGAGCCTATCTCAGCTGCACACGGGCAGAAGGCTGGGTAGACCCTGGACAAGTCTCCATCCCATCGCAGGGCCAACAAAGAAAGACAGACAACATTCACACTCACATTCACACACTAGGGCCAATCAGCCTATCCCCAGATGCATCTCTTTGGAGGTGAAAGGAAGCTGGGGTACCTGGAGGGAACCCACATAGTCACACGTAGAACAAGCAAATTCCACACAGAAAGATCCTAAGCCCAGCATTGAACACAGGACCTTCTAATTGTGAGGCACACGTTGCAACATAAAATTGCCTGATTATTTTTTTCTATTCCTGCTTACTCTACAATGAAGATTCACATAATGTTCCCTAGAAGTCAGGTTTATCTTCATCCTTAATTTCAGGCTAAAGGCCACTGCAGGCCTACCAGTGCAACTAGCAATGTGACACTAATAGTTAAGATTGGGTGACCTATTAAAACACACTGCAGTGAAGTGTTTGGGTAGGGCTTGAGAAACACTTTCATGCTGTTGACCTCCCACCAGTGTACTTATGAGATTCATGGTTGACGCTTGTTCCCCCTCCTCCACACATTGCTGCTTAGTTGTTTTTATTAGCACAGTATTTCTGTCATGGAAACCATATGGGAATACCACTTCCAATCAAAAGGCAAGCTACAGCTTGTTAGGATGGATGGGATGTTATTTTATAACGGTGTAGGAGCAGTGACATATATCTGTCAAAATTCAATGTCAAGAGCTTTCCTGAGAAATAAACACATCTTTAAAGCTTTCGACCACTGTAGTTCTTTTGAATAGATTACAATTGTTGAACTGTAGAACACAGACATGTTGTGTTTACTGAGCAAGAGTGATGTGGGATTTCGTCTACCAAGAGACCCTGCATACTAGTTGCCATGCCAGGGTTGCCTGGTGGTAGGCAATGTAGTTATGATCTTTGTTTGGTTTGGAGGAAGGGCTACCCACTGATGTCAGGAGTAAGAAGGCAAACAAGAAACAAAAAATAAGGGTTAATCAAGATATGTCATAGTAAGTTTGGCTCTTTTTGCATTGAAACAGATCACTTAATCCATTGTGACTCCTACCATAATGAAATGATCTTGTACAGTAAAAGGGTTTGCAGGTTCAGTATATATATCAGTGCTACTGATTAAAAAAAATGTGCCTTGCTCTTTTAATTTGGGCATTCTTTTCGAAACTTGGAATGAATACCACAATTTAATATACCACAATATAAAATATTACAATGGATGCCTGGAATGAGGCATCTGGAAATTGTTCTTTTTAAAAAATATATAATTTTATTGTTCAAAGTTAAACCCGTTTTATCTATTTTCCGCACTTCCCTTGTACAGTGTGATCCTCAGAAATTATGCAATTGTGTTTGTAGTTAGCGGTGATGTTTAGAGCTGCATGATTAATCGACATCAAATCGTCATTTAGGCAACTTAACCGCAAGGGGCGCAGGTTTTTATTCTCCCTCTGCCACCACTAGCATTTCAGTGACAGACCTAATCGCTAGTCAGAATTATTGAGCCTTGCGTCCTTTGCCTCCTGGTCAATCAAAAGTGTGTCTCTCTTTGAATGGATAGAAAAAGTCCTTACTCTCAGCACCTGTGTGTGTTTATTTAACAGTAGAATTAACTGAACGCAGAGGTTGTTTTTTAGTTATTCACAATCTTTGTCTCTGTGAGCGAAGAGTGGGGGCAACTGGTTACGCAGGAACGAATCACAGACATCCAGTCTCGCTACTCAGCTCGCCAATGAGAACGTCCGCAAAGCAACAAAGATGAGGAGAAAAAATCTGATTACAAAGCCAAATAGGTCTTTATGGGAATATTTCAGCTTCAAACCGGATGGAGAGTATGAGCCAATCAACGCGGAGGAACGAGCTTTGCTGTGGTCTGCCAACAACAACAACAACAACAAAAAAGATCTAGTTTTTCCAACTTGGAATAAATTGCACTTGAAGATGTTGAGTATTTAGTAATTTTTTTGTTTATTTTAAGATAAATAGAAGTTGTTTACCTTCCAATTACAGTACAATGATAAATATTCATATGGTAATGAGAAATAAAAGTGTATATCCTTTAAAATGGATACTTGCATTATTATTTTATGTTGTGTTTATATTACATTATGATTAATATATAGTTTTTATCGATTATTTATTTTTTCTTAAGAGCATGAAGTAGCCAAATGCTCCGAGTCTGTCTGCATAAAGCCAACTATTTTAGTAGTCTATTGCATATTGTTCTACCGTATGACACCTTTAGACAAGAATATGATGACTGTTAAAAAGTAGCATGTCTCCCTTCACTCAAAATGTTCGCTTAGTTCTGCATTTATATGTCCATCCATTCATTTTCTACTGCTTGTCCTTCTAGTGGTTGTTTAAAATATAAAAATTGCAAATCAAATAACAATTTTGGAGGGAAATATTGCAATTAGGTGGATTCTTAGTCACACAGTCCTAGTGGTGTTTTGCTATAATTTTTTTTTCTATGTCTGTTATTTTATTTAGCTTCTTTAGAGTAGCAAAATGTTATACACAAACAATGAGCATATCACTGAAGTTCCTTTTCTGACTATTGAAGAAAATCTAGATTTTTATGGAGAATCCTTTGAATGTTTCAAACTCCTGTTTGAACCCCTAAGCAGCAAAATAATGCATTACAAATAATGCTTTATGGACCACAAATGAGTTGAGACGACTGACCCAACAGCTCCTCTGCTGGTTGCAGCTGAATAGTTCACTTCTTTTTGCCTCAATCACTTCTAGGAGTGAATAAAAAATGAGCAGTTTTAAAACGATGCAGAATTTTTATGAGTCAATTAATTATTAAACCGGACATCTAACCCACTTCAAATTACAGTTACAATAATAAAATTTGTTGATACTTAGATAGCTGAGTACTTTCCTTTCAAAGGCCAATACCTCTGGTTTTGAACATTACTATATTTGATTAATTAAATCACTAAATTAAAATAAAATGTCTAGATGTACCCAATAACATGTCTATGTTGTGTATTACATACAAAGTTTTCATTCACAAATGACTCATTTATGGAATGAATAATGGATACAAGTTATTGGAGTAATGGTTTCGTCAAAACCTTGATCAACAATGAGACCAGTCCTTGGCGTAGCTAACTGTCACTGTGGTCTCTAAGGCTGAACGGGGACATTGTACCTGGTCTGATTGTGTCTTGTTAAATGTCTCTGCAGTCAAGATAAATAAGAGCAAATGACCCGTTTGTTTGGGTGACATTTCTGCTTCATGCTCTGGTGATTTTTTTTTCTTTAGGGGTTCATGCTGGGTGTACGGAACTGTTGGTCATACTCTGCATTGTAAGGAAGTACTGACCAAGATTGACAGTTTAGAAAATGCCCTTAAAGGTAAATAATGTATAAAGAATGGGTATTCAAATAAATGATTACTTGGGAAAATAGTTGATTGTTATTTGGGGAAATGACTATACCAAACTTCTGTTTCAATGCCAGTGTTGTATCGAGCATAATAATGCCATGAATGCCTTTCTTGGCAGATAGCTCAACTACCCATAACTGTTTGTCATGGTGACATATGTTGTTTACTTGATAATTATGCCCATACATATTGATTATAGACCAAAAATGTTTCATTTAATATGTCTATTCTGACCAACAAATGAACCTAAGATTTTTGTGTAGAAGGAAATATGGCTAAGAACCATGCACATATTACAATCGACTGAATAATGGAGAAGCCATAACTATTTAATTACAGTATGTTTTTTTCACTGAGTGTAGACCATAAAACTGTCTTGACGGGACCACGTATACACAGCAGTTTGATGTTCTAGTAAGAAGATCTTCCAGTATGCTCCAGTTCCTCCCATGATTTTACACTTCATTCCCAGTCCAATTTATCTTACAGGCATCTGAGTCTGAAAACCCATCTGAGGATGAAGCTATCGATGATTTTCATCTAAGGTTTTTCTTTTGAGCTTTTGAAAACCTTCTTGGCCTTGCCTGCAGAGTGATGGATGGTTAGTGGAAATACAATGCAGACGTTTGGACTGCATTTCTAAGAACTGATTATGAAAGGATAAATGATTCTAAAGCTGCCAATGTCTCTCAATCTTTCAAATTCACGTAAAGTTGTGGCTTCCCAATCCCATACGTTTTGTCTCTCCGTATGCCTCTGTCCATTTTATATTTCCCTCTGACTGAAATGATTATCTTGGTTACTTTGCATTTCAGTACAATAGGAGGAATCTACTCAATAGCCAAGGGTTAAAGTATGATTTATCCCAGCTCCTCACTCTACTGCTTCAGTAGAGCATGTTGAATGTCATGAGCATACGTATATATTCTTTCAAAAAGAAAAAAAAGATTTGATTTTAAAGTATGTCAGCTTCAGTTGTAACTAATTGGCCAGAGGCAGTAGATGTCTTCCATTCTTGTCCATCTTGTTGAATATTATGTCTGCTGCTACTGGCACTCCAACTGCCTAAATAGATGCTTTTAAAGAGATAATAGTTCCCAGTGCCTTATGCCTTAAAATAAATATATATATATATGTATATATATTTTCTGTTCAGTGCACAATGCGATGTGGTGATACTCCTGTCCGACTTCCTTTTCAAGATAAAAGAAAACAAGGCTGTTGTCTCTGCATGCAAATCAACCTCTTTTCAAGATATTATATAATTATATTGTATATTGTGTTGGTTTGCTTTGTACAAGTGGTCATAATGTTGCGACTGGTTGTAATATAAATATTTAACATCAGGTCAACCATTAAAATCCATCGAAATTATAGCTGACTTTCTTATTGCAATTATGAGTTTGCAGTTAATATATTCATAATCTTTTGTCCAGATCTGTACCACGTTATTGGCACAGAGTCAACAGTGGTTTCATGTCTTTGAGACCAGGTTAGAGATTTGAGTTCAGCCATGTTGGTTATTCTAATCAATTCAGTCGCCTGCTGGTTACAAAATGTATAACTTATTTTGTCCTATTTGGCTACAAATCTTGTCATAGGTAAACATTGCATTGCTTTGACAGATGAGGATGACAGAGAGCCTGTCAACTTACATACAGATGATCTGATTCCTACAACTCAACGCCAAATAAACGGAAATGCTGATTATCGGTCCTGCCAGACACCGACCTCTATTTAATAATACAACTTTAACATTTGACAACCAAACAATTAAACAAGGCGACTCGGTAAAGAATCTGGGTATTATCTTCGACCCAACTCTCTCCTTTGAGTCACACATTAAAAGCGTTACTAAAACGGCCTTCTTTCATCTTTGTAATATCGCTAAAATTCGCTCCATTTTGTCAACTAACGACGCTGAGATCATTATCCATGCGTTTGTTACGTCTCGTCTCGATTACTGTAACATATTATTTTCGGGTCTCCCCATGTCCAGCATTAAACGATTACAGTTGGTACAAAATGCGGCTGCTAGACTTTTGACAAGAACAAGAAAGTTTGATCATATTACGCCTATACTGGCTCACCTGCGCTGGCTTCCTGTGCACTTAAGATGCGACTTTAAGGTTTTACTACTTACGTACTAAATACTACATGGTCTAGCTCCATCCTATCTTGCCGATTGTATTGTACCATATGTCCCGGCAAGAAATCTGCGTTCAAAGGACTCCGGCTTATTAGTGATTCCTAAAGCCCAAAAAAAGTCTGCGGGCTATAGAGCGTTTTCCGTTCGGGCTCCAGTTCGAGATGCTATCTCAGTAGAAGCATTTAAGTCTCAACTTAAAACTCATTTGTATACTCTAGCCTTTAAATAGACCTCCTTTTTAGACCAGTTTATCTGCCGCTTCTTTTCTTTTTCTCCTCTGTCCCTCCCTCCCTTGTGGAGGGGGTCCAGTCCAATGGCCATGGATGAAGTACTCGCTGTCCAGAGTCGGGACCCAGGATGGACCGCTCGTCGGGAGCCAGGATGGACCACTCGCCTGTGTATCGGTTGGGGACATCTCTACGCTGCTGATCCGACTCCGCTTGGGATGGTTTCCTGTGGACGGGACTCTCACTGCTGTCTTGAATCCGCTTTGAACTGAACTCTCGCGGCTGTGTTGGATCCACTATGGATTGAACTTTCACAGTATCATGTTAGACCCGCTCGACATCCATTGCTTTCGGTCCCCTAGTGGGGGGGTCCTCTCCAAGGTTCTCATACTCATCATGGTCACCGGCGTCTCACTGAGTGTGAGTTCTCCTTGCCCACTGGGTGTGAGTTTTCCTTGCCCTTATGTGGGTTCTTCCGAGGATGTTGTAGTGGTTTGTGCAGCCCTTTGAGACACTTGTGATTTAGGGCTATATAAATAAACGTTGATTGATTGATTGAAATATTTCTTGATACTGCTTCACATCAATATCTCTAGTTTTCAACTCAGGTACTTTTTGTAATTACAGTCAAACTAGTTTTAGAGGCTACCTGCTAGGGATGTAACGGTATTCATTAATCAATCCATCCATCCATCCATTTTCTACCGCTTGTCCCTGTCGGGGTCGCGGGGCGTACTGGAGCCTATCCCAGCTGCTTTCAGGGCGGAAGGTAAAGTACACCCTGGACAAGTCCCCAGCTCATCGCAGGGCCAACACAGATTATAATAATTTCAGCCTGCTGGCTACAAAATCTGTTACTGACTTGTTCTTATTTGGATACAAATCATGTAATAGAGAAACATTGCATTCATTCATTCATACCTTCAAGCCGACTGGAGGGCGACTTTCACCTGACATTCCATCCAGCCAAACCAGGTTTAATGGGTTTGGTTAGAGCAACGAATCGAAGTGGAGAATCCTTGTGTGCAGATATTTTACCCCTCTCAGCAGATTTCACCATCAGTCTGTAACCTACTTTCTGTCTCTTCCGCATTGTTGTCACTTACCTCCTTGTAAATGGAAACTATTCCGAAGAAGAATGGCTGTTAATATTGCATAGGGCCTGCTGCTCTCACCGGTGCATTAGTGTGTTTATTGTAAGCATTTCCCGCAAGTGCATATTGATCCCAATCAAAGCCAGGAGTGCCCACTCAGCTTTTTAAAGTTGATAAGCCAATTTTCTCATGCTTTTTCTGGGACATGGGTGGCCATAGCAGCAGATTAAGGAAACCGTGGGAGGGTTTCATGGACCTCATACCAGAGGCATCTCAAACTCATAACTGAACCTTTTCACTTGACTCCTTAAGGCGCTACTATCAAAAGCCTCTACAATGTCTAAATGGTGTTTTCAAATAAAGCATTACATATAATTCATGTTTAGAGTGATGTGCCCATGTGAGGTGCCTTTGTTTTTCTCCATTGGTGCATTTCCTCATATCCCAACTAAGCTGTCAACAGCAGTACCCTTTTGACTGCACTTTCCAACGCGTTCGCTTAAGTTGCAGTATTAGCAAATGTTGTTGACATGCATGTGTTCTTATTTTTGACATTTGTGGACGTAACAGCATCCAACAGATGACTTAAGTAGCAAGCACAGTCAAGCCTCTGAGGTCAAACACAATTACTTTAAGTATGTTGGTCTATGACTAATTTGTTTAGATTTGGAAATAACAAAATGTATTTATTGATTAAACTGTTGGCAGAAGGACACCTAACTTTAATGTCAACGGTGAGACACAAAGGTATATCTTTTTCTAGCCTATGTTAACCAATGCATCTCCATTCATCCTTTATATTGAAACATGCCTTTCAATATTTTTCTTAACCTGCAGCTCTTCATTATTACCTTATTTTACGAACCTTGGATGTCCTAATCTTAGTTTGCCCGGCGTTATCTTCCAAACATTCCCTTTCAACTCTTCTTACTTTGAAGCTCCCTCAGAAGTCCAAATAGTGTTTGTCCTGCTTATCTCTTTAAACATTTCTACGTGCACTCAATTCAAGCTCTTATATTCCTTCTGTGCTAAATAAATAAAAGTAGGTTTCGGTCTGGTCATTCAATCAAAGGAAAAAAATGTTTTGTCTAGTGGCAATTCTATTGCGATTTATGTGTTTGCATTTTTGTATATATCTTTCTATATACATACAGTATATGCTGTACATATATGTATGCATACTGTACATAATTAATGGTACCTACTATTTATTTTGTGTGTGGGTAGTAGACAGACAGGGGGTTGGAAAGATATAGGTCATGGCGCCTGGCCTTCTTCCACGTGTGAGCTACCCTGTAAACTTGGCAGACTTCCTCAGATGTGATAGACAGTCCTTCTTCCATCTCATCACTCCCCTCCTCTTGTCTGTCATCCTGTGGTTGTCGTAAACACCTTGTGTGTGTGTGTGTGTGTGTGTGTGTGTGTGTGTGTGTGTGTGTGTGTGTGTGTGTGTGTGTGTGTGTGTGTGTGTGTGTGTGTGTGTGTGCGTGGGTGTGTGTGTGTGCGTGCGTGTGTGCGTAGGCGTGTGTGTGAGTATGCAGGGACTTTTCCGGACGTTATTCTTTGTGTAATCAAACAGCGCTATTTCTCACAGGCACATATGTATAGACACTGCGTCAACAGGTATGAAGTATACTATAGCTTCTTATAGCTGCCAAAATGTTCTTCTTTCGGATACTCACAAAACAGTTGAAATTTAATCCACAGCGCCTCTGCTGGTTGCAGCATAACAACACTTAACTGATTTTCCCAAGCAACGTACTATTACTGTTTGGTGAGGAAACGGGTTAAGGTTTGGTTTCAGAATTTTTCCCCAGGTTTCTATAATTATGGTGTATTTTCTGACATTTTACTTTCTTATTAATACATTAATCTTAACTATGTGCATTTTATATGCAGGAGTTGGGTATCTATTAAGCTATGACTTTAGAGTTCCATCAGTATGAATGTTATTCTGCAGCAATTCCTCTCATTTTATTTCCTTTTTATATGCACACCATTAGGGCTGCGTGGTTATAGGATTGTGATCGACCATCGTGATACATTGTAGGTCAATCATGGTGATCTGCTTTTAGCATATATTTTTTTGATCAAACATGGTGGAAATGTGTGTGAGACAATCACGCAACCCTTTCCCGCTCCACTTCCGGTTACAACGTACAACTGAAGTAAACAGAATCATAGATACGAACATAATGACCAAACCTCGATATAAACTGAAGCTTAAGGCAGTGAAATAAATGTTAGTCGTGAAATGGAGTTATCTAGGCCCCTATGATTTACACATTAACAGTAGTTTAAATTTGTATTGGCCGAATCCCCGATTCCGTCTGCAGTTTTGTTAATGCGTAAATCGTAGGGGACAAAGACGTTTGATGATAGTTTAAATTTGTATTGGCCGAATCCCCGATTCCGTCTGCAGTTCTATCAAACGTCTTTGTTTATACGTTGTTGTTACTGTTCTTTGTCTTATTCAATTTGCTTTATTTACTCAATATGTTAATAGAACATTTGAAATAATCCTTAGATTCTTTAGTTTTTAGTACAGATACTTTAGTTACGTAAAATTAGAGGTATTATTGTAGCAAAATTATTTGTAAACATGTATCTCAATCTGTGCGCGTGTAATCCAATTTGTGTGTCTGTATATCAGTCTGAGTGTGTCTACTCAGATTTGCGTAAATGTGTTTTGGATCCGCATAGGTGTTTTAGATCCGGGTATGTGTGTTTTAATTGTCTTACTGTCCCTAATCAGAAAGAACTCTCGGTAGGCTGTCTGTCTACTTACATGTGACTTTTGCGACATTTCTGCCTTGTAAGATTTGAACCCGCGAATCCAGATTCTTGCACGTGCATTCAGAGGTACATGGGTTCCTGCTCTAATACAGTGGTTCTCAAATGGGGGTAAGCGTACCCCTGCGGGTACTTGAAGGTATGCCAAGGGGTACGTGAGATTTTTTAAAAATATTCTAAAAATATCAACAATTCAAAAATCCTTTATAAATATATTTATTCAATAATACTTCAACAAAATATGAATTTAAGTTCATAAACTGTGAAAAAAATACAACAAAGTAATATTCAGTATTGACAGCTAGATTTTTATGTGGACATGTTCCATAAATATTGATGTTAAAGATTTATTTTTTTGTAAAGAAATGTTTAGAATTAAGTTCATGAATCCAGATGGATCTCTATTACAATCCCCAAAGAGGGCACTTTAAGTTGATGATTACTATGTGTAGAAATCTTTATTCATAATTGAATCACTTGGTTATTTTTCAGCAAGTTTTTATTTATTTATTTTTTTTCTTCAAAAAGTTCAAGAAAGACCACTACAAAAGAGCAATCTTTTGCTGTGTTATACAATTTAATAAATCAGAAACTAATGACATGATGATGATTAGGGGGTACTTTAATTAAAAAAATGTTCACAGGGGGCACATAACTGAACAAAGGTTGAGAACCACTGCTCTAATAGATCATAGATACTTACACGCAGATTGTATTACACATGAGCTTCTGAAAGCACGCGCACAAGTTGTATTAAACGCTCAACAATATGGATTCGCACGCTCAAATCTTACACGTGTTGCAAAAGTCACGTGTAAGTAGACAGTTTATCAAGGTTTTTTTCTGAATAGGGACAGACAGACAACATAAAACACACATATGCGGATCTAAAACGCACATACGCAGATCTGAATACACACACTCAGATTTCTATACACACATACACACAAATTAGTGCACTCGCACACAAATTGGAAAACACACGCACAGATTGAGATACACGTTTGCAAAATTATTGTTACAAGAATAATTCCTTACAATGTAAAAAAAATAGTAATAGTAATCAAAAATTGGATGATATAAAAAAGATATTTTGCCATATTGCCCAGCCTTAGACAACATAGTTTTTTTTGTACAGTCAAATTCCAAGTGTACCAGATTTTGTCAAATTATGATTAAATGTGGCGGGGGGCGCTGGCGCATATCTCAGCTACAATCGCCCCCCGCCACCCCAAAAACGGGAATAAGCGGTAGAAAATGGATGGATGATTAAATGTGTCTAAGTAAAATATCAGTTACTGTAAATTGAAAGCATTAGTGGAATTGGAAGTACATGAATTGTCACTTTGCATCAAATGGCACAACCTGAGGGTAGAAATGTGGCACATTCAGTCCGGCAGAAGTCAATTATCTGGTCGCAGGTGTTCCTGTGTTTTTTGTAAATTTGCCAGCCACCGAGTACTTACCGCTGAAGAAAAACCCACTGGACTATGACCGTCACAAAGATTAACCCACTTTCCTGACAGACTAGGGTGCTCCAAAAACTGATTACTCTGCTCTCTTGCACCAAAAAGTGTAATGGAAATGCAAAAGTTAACAAATTTATTGCATTATATTTTCAATATGTACGTGTCGTGTACCTAACAATTGGCATTTTTTTGTTTTTGTTTTTTTACATAGTGCCATTTTATGAAGAAAAAAGCGAAGTATATATATTTATCAAAAGCATACAAAGGTTCAAAAACTGACTCTCCAGTTCTTTATGATGACTTTGTCTTTTTCCGACAGTGCCATCCACACTTTGCCATGTCGTGGAACAGACTTGATTCTGAAAGCTTACAATATTTTATGTGACCGTTCGTCTGACAAGGTTGCACGTTTGACCATGCTCCTTTGGCACTGACAAGCAAACATATTACACTATGGCACGTCTCTAAATGTCAGTTATGTACAGTATATGATTTTTGTCATCTTGAGCAAGTGTGATGATGATGATGATGACGAAGAAGGGATTATAAGGGATAAAGTTTGAGGTCATACCTTGGTTTGTCTTGGATTCATCATTATTGAAAGATTTCTCTTGTGGCTTGGCTCCGGTTCTTTAATATGTGCTGACAAATCCCTCCCCCTACACCACACAAGTGCAACACCCACACACTGCTAGTGGTACGCTTCGTCGACTCTTAGCAATGGACCGTACCTTATGAAAACAAACTTGACATCAGGTATGCTAACTTAATGTCAAGCGAACTGATGAGAGACCTGCCTTGACAGATTGTAGAGGTCCAAGGTACTAACTGTTGGAACATGGCAAGATGATTGCTGTAGTTCAAACCCAGTAAAACTGACGGGACTTGACACTGAAGCATGGTTCCAATATTTCCCCTCTTTTATAGCTAAATAACACAACCACTCTATTAGAGTCCTCTCCAGGTATGTTGCAGTGCAGTTCTACACCACTGTGTACGAACACTGTCAACTACACTCATTAAATCTAGATACTCCATGACAATTTTACTAATTCCACCTATGCTGTTTAAAATTATATCGCATAAAGAATCAGAATCAGAATAGTTTTTATTGTGATTGTTTGAGAACGGGTTCACAAACTAGGAATTTTTCTTGGTGCAATCGTTCAACATAGAAGACATATAAGACAGAATAGCTAATAAGATGAGCTGTAAGTGAGCTATCAAATCTTGTTCTTGTTCATGTGTCTGATGGCCGAGGGGAAAAAAACTGTTCAGGTGGCGGGAGGTGTGGGTCTGGATGGACCCCGTAGTCTCCTGCCTGAGGGGAGCAGGGAGAATAGTTTGTGTCCAGGGTGAGAAGAGTCAGCTGTGATCCGACCCACACGCCTCCTGGTCCTGGAGGAGAACAGGTCCTGGAGGGATGGGAGCTTGCAGCCAATCACCTTCTCAGCAGCACGTACGATGCGCTGCAGTCGATGCTTGTCCTGGTCTGTGGCGCCGGGGAACCGCACGGTGATGGACGGGGTTAGGATAGACTCGATGTTGGCTGAATAAAACTGCACCAGCATCTTGGTCGGCCTTTTAAATTTCCTCAGCTGCCGCAGGAAGTACATCCTTTGCTGGGTCTTCTTGATGAGGGAGCTGATGGTCGACTCCCTTTCGAGGTCTAGGGTGATGGTGGTGCCCAAGAAACGGAAGGAGTCCACAATGGAGACAGGGGTGAGAGAGTCAATCAGGGTGAGGGGGGATGGTGGGGCTGTGACTTTCCTGAAGTCCATGATCATCGCCACTGTTTTCTAGGCGTTCAGCTCCAGGTTGTTGAGGCTGCACCCGGACGCCAGCCGGTCCACCTCTCTCCTGTAGGCGGACTCATCGCCATCTGAGATGAGCCCGATGAGGGTAGTGTCATCCGCAAACTTCAGTAGCTTTACCGACTGGTGACTGGAGGTGCAGCAGTTTGTAAAAAGGGAGAAGAGTCAGGGGGAAAGTACAGAGCCCTGAGGAGTACCAGTGTTAATGGTTCAACTGTCCGAGACAATCTTCCCCAGCCGCACGTGCTGTCTTCGGTCTGTCAGGAAGTCATAGATCCAACTGCAGAGGGAGTCGGGCACGCTGAGCTGGTAGAGCTTGTCTTGTAGCAGTCCAGGGAGGATGGTGTTGAAGGCAGAGCTGAAGTCCACAAACAGGATCCTGGCGTAGGTTCCTGGGGAGTCCAGATGCTCCAGAATGAAGTGGAGGGCCAGATTCACAAAGGCGTAATGTTACGATTAACCTTTTTTACTATTGACCGATATTAAAAAAGGCTCGACTACACGGTGTGCTTCCATCCTCCTCACTAGCTATAAAAGGAGATTATGCCAATACGTTATTTTTGGCACAACCTGCGCACCTATAGAAAGACATGCTAGTAAGCTACATTGGCCCAAATATGGCAGCACGACAAAGCTTAAGTCGACGGTGTGGGAACATTTTGGGTACCTAAAAAAACTACCAAGGAGTCATTGAAGACAATGGCTCACCCATTCGCAAAACCTACCAAAAGAAACTTGCGGCTAAATACGTTCAATGTGGTGCAACTTTTAACATTAAAGATTGTTTTTTCCTGTCTGTGTTGAATAAACTACAGGCATTGTAAATTTAAATAGCGAACACTAACATAACATCAGGACCTAGTAGAATAATATAACAATACCATGGGATCGAATTATTTGCATTTATGTTATTAGAAAAAACTTAAAATAGACAATAAAAATATATAGATAAATAGGGATAAATGGTGGTTGATGACAATTACACCTGAGTCTATTATGAGTAACATTCTCCCCTGGGCGATCAATAAAGTTAATTTTAATCTTTTATAAATACAATTATTAGTTTATTTATTAATTATTAAAAATATATTTTTTCCGTTTATATCACTTTGTAAGGAGTTATTTGATTGCTGTTTTTCCAACAACAATGAATAACACAGCAACATGCTTAGGAATATGTAATTGTATAATTTTTTTTGTGAAATTAATCAATACATAATAATCATGAAACCGTACTTATTACCCAAACTATAATCGTACAGTCAAAATCTGTAATTGTTGCATCCCTACATTGGCGTATGTGTTCTTGGTTTTGGTTAAGGGTTTTGGTCCCTGCAGTGAAATGTGGTTAAATAGAGCAGAAAACATGTATTGCACAGTCCTAGTAGAACCATCATGAAAGATTCAAGTGTGCGTGAGGATGGGAGTGCAACAGATCACATCTTATTTGAACAAAACATGTCTTTCCAAACTGATGGCACATGACTGGTACAAGCGTGTGTGTGGCCTGTCTTTGTGTTGGATCGCAAACATCACTGTGTCACAAACTACGTTTTGTTTTTCTCCTACGTAAGCTTAACTGGTTGCTTCTTTTCCCTTTGGTTACCTCTCTTCACACAGTCCTGTCCATCCACACGGTCGCCATACAGTTCACCAAGGAGCCAAAGTCCCAGGATGCTCTACATGGCCGCAGCGCCATGCTCCGCTGCGAAGTCAGTGATCCGACCAACATCACGTACAGCTGGCTCCACAATGGCCAGCAACTGGAAAACAACGAGAGACGCTACCAGGAGGGCAGCAATCTCAAGTTCACCGCTGTGGGGCGCCAGCTGGATGCTGGAAACTTTGAGTGCGTCGCATTAAACATGGCCACAGCGGAGGTGCTCCATTCCACCAACGCCTCCTTCAACATCAAATGTAAGTGTTCCTTTTCAGGCCGCGTTCTGGCCGTGCGCTCTCAAAGCAGCCAGATTTCCTCAGTGAAAATGACCAGTTGACAGGGTTTCATAATAGCATCCAGGATGTGCATCCAGTTTCTGGATCAAAAAATCTAAACAAAAGTTGCAGTGTAGGATGGCGGTTAAAATGAGCTGAAGGAATGCTTACACTTTGTAGTCTTTTTCTTTGAGGCTTCCTTTCCCCCTCCCAAAGGTAACTAGATATGTGCCACAAAACATGTGTTTCTTGTAACTTTCTGTTCTTCGTTACATCACACACTCTTTTCAAAAGCCTTTTGTCTGGATGTTACTGTGCTGTACCTTCTAGCTATGTAATTATTTAGTTTTAGTGTAACAGCAGTGTTCTTTCACACTACTTTTTGTCTTCAGAAGTAGGCAGAGAGCTTTCTTCTTGTTTTATTAATTTATTGCAATGGTTTCACAGAATTATACAATATAATGTCCTTTAAAGGGGAACCGCACTTATTTTTTTAATTTTGCCTACAATTCATAATATTTATAAGACAAGAACACGTCTTTTTTGTAATGCATTCTATCTCGTAAATAAAAGTCAGCTTACAATGGAGCCAATGGGAACCATGAGGACATTGCATCTATTGCATCTATTTGAACCATAAAACACAATAAATAACTATCCAAAAAGTGCCAACAATACTCCATTTACATTTGGTGACTTGAATATTCAACAAGTATTAGCGATATTTTTATTATTATGGTGAAACTGTAAACATTTCTTTTCCTCAGAATTTTTAACTAACTTGAAGTATTTTGCCAAGAGGATTATTTGTAATATGTACATTTTCAGAATGTGCTTGTTTTATTTTTGGCCAAAGTAAAATATAAAAAACAATTTTTAAGTTGCCTTTTTTTTAAATTTATTATTATGCCATGATTTTATTAATACTAAGGCTTATTGCAAGAAAGCCTAAATAAGGTAAAGCCTAATCTTAATTTTGTATTGTCTCCACCAGCAGCTATTTGTGGCCTGTTATGTTACTCAAGCATAGCTTACAAAGAAACTCATCAGTTTTTACAAAGTGTTCTAATGTTGCTGGAAGTTCATTAATGTGTTATGCTCAGACATGATCTACTGCGTTAATAAAACTGAGTTGAGTCGCTCTAGCCCATGAATAAAAAGAAAAACAAGTCAAACATGATCTACCAGTTGTCATGACACAAAGTAAACTACTACTATCTGGTGGCAGGCGATGCATGCAGAGGATGTTTATGGAGTGTAATCCCCTTTGAACATTAAATAAATAAATAAATGATAAATGGGTTGTACTTGTATAGCGCTTTTCTACCTTCAAGGTACTCAAAGCGCTTTGACACTACTTCCACATTTACCCATTCACACACACACATTCACACACTGATGGAGGGAGCTGCCATGCAAGGCGCTAACCAGCACCCATCAGGAGCAAGGGTGAAGTGTCTTGCTCAGGACACAACGGACGTGACGAGGTTGGTACTAGGTGGGGATTGAACCAGGGACCCTCGGGTTGCGCATGGCCACTCTTCCACTGCGCCACGCGTGAGGAAATGCATTATAAATATGTGGTTGTAAAGCAGTTAAATTATATAGTCTATTTTAGAACCTCATATTCTACATATATATTTTCTTTTTGATTGCACATCTATGTAAATAGTAGATGAAAAGATTGTGTAGGATCTGAAAGATGTTAGTCATAATGTAACATTCAGTCACGCAGCTTCATATTCAGTTTCCAGACATACACAACAATTTTTTGTTAGTAAATACTACTTCTGTTTGTAATGCATTCAACTATATATGGCGGAAAGACTTTTCCATTTTCAAGTAATACAATTTTGTGTCAACAAGCCATTTTGAAGCAAATGCTCAGTGAGGACTGAGGATTTAGAGTTGACTTTGCTTTACAGAGGCATTTTGCGAGCTTGGAGGCATTTATTCAGTGATATTTGCATTTTTCATTGGAGTCTGACATAGCTTGCTTGGCATTATTATTATTGAGAATCCATTAAAGGAGCTGTTTGCAACCATTACATGGCTGCCTAGAATGCACCAACATTCCAAAGTGTTGTAGTGTTTAGCCCATAAACTATACCCAGTTTAACACAGGCGTTAGCTCTGTTTGTTGTCAGCTAATGATAGCGGTTTTGCAAAGTTAAGTTGCCAACATTAGCTATCCTATAGTAACAACAACATGACTGCAAATTTTTAGTTGCTTCTCTGGGACTAATTTTGTGTATGTGTACACGCTTTGCTTGTACATGTGTATGAGATCGCAGTGAGGGACAGCCTAAACATGGGGCGATATCCTTGGTCAAACTAGCAAATTTTATTCAAAATATTTATTAATTGAGAAAATAAAATGTGTTTTGTTCAACAACTAATAGTAACATAAGCTGGTGGTTTAAAAAATGTAACTTTGAGTAGGTTGCAAAAAGTTTCCTCCTTTGTAACTTAGTAGGGTAGCCGCCCGCAATAGTTTTAATCACACTTAAGTAGTCCAGCTGGCCCACCATCAATTTGTCTGAATTTAGAATCAATCTTTCCATAGGAAAACATATACAAATTACAATGATCAATTCTAAAATGCTATTATATTTAACATTTTTAACTTTAAAATACATCCAATTAGTTTGCATGTTCTCCCTGTGACTGCGTATGTTCCTTCCGGGTACTACGGCTTCCTCCCACCTCCAAAGACATGCGCCTGGGGATTGGTTGATTGGCAACACTAAATTGGCCCTTGTTTGTGAATGTGAGTGTGAATGTTGTCTGTCTATCTGTGTTGGCCCTGTGATGAGGTGGCGACTTGTCAAGGGTGTACCCCGCCTTCTGCCCGAATGCAGCTGAGATAGGTTCCTGCACCCCCCGCAACCTCGAACGTGACAAGCGGTAGGAAATGGATGGATGGATGAATAAATCCAATTACAAAGGAAACGTTGAAGGCGAATCACCATACCGCTTTATTCTAAACAGTCATACAAGTGTGATAACCTAATGTCACCTGAGACATATTCTGCTGAGCAGCCACACTATAATTCTGCTCAAAGGAAGCGTTCTACAACCCATGGAAATACCTTAATCTGATTGTGTTTGGCTTTTGAAAAGTCGATTGAAAACCAGATGTCTCAAGTGGGTGTGTGCTGCTATAGGAGACCTTTCATATAGCGCCTGCGCCAGTCTCAACACGCGGGACATAACCTGGAAGCGGATCCCGTTCAACGAAAAACGTAGGCACTAAAATAAAGAGGAGAGTGTTTATTTGCTTCACAAATTAAAAGAAAGGAACATTTTGAAGCGCATCGATGGGAGAAAAACTAAATAAACTGAGATTTATTTAAGAAGGTTGCTAATGCCGGCTTACTTGGCACTCCCGAACAAGAATCAAAAGATCAAAGAAATGAAGCAGGTATACTACACAAAGAAGAATGTGTACACAAACCTCTTCACACTGCATTTGTGCACTCCAAACTGATGACTATACCTCTGTATTCCGCACAACTGGCAAACTTTTTCAGAACAATAACCCTCATTTGAAGCGGTATTGGGGTACAAACAGTCTTTTCCTTGGGACTTAAAACTCCTTCCATCAATCCACAGTGCTTACTGATTGAATTTTGAGACATTCAAAATTATTCTTTCCATTGTATGTCCGAAAATGTATTCAAAACAACACTCTCCCACAGTTCTTTGTTTTGGACCTGCATCCAATCAAGCAATTCTGAGATTTTCTTGGTTGTAGTGTCATGATCGTAGCGCAACTTAAGATAATTTTTTATGCTGTCTGCTATTTAACATCAGCATAGACCCGTGGTTCTTAACCTGAGTTTGATCGAACCCTAGGGGTTCGGTGAGTCGGGCTCAGGTGTTCGGCGGGGGTCAAGACACACCCGACTCATCGTGTAAATAAAAACTTCTACCTATCGGCGTATTACGGATACGGCAAAGGCAGAAGTAATTTGTTGTGAGTTTATGCACTGTGTTGGTTTTGTTCTTTGAACAAGGTGATGTTCTTGCAAGTTTCATTTTGTGCACCAGTAAAAAAACATGGTAACACTTTAGTATGGGGAACATATTCACCGTTAATTAGTTGCTTATTAACGTGCAAATTAGTAACATATTGGCTCTTAAGTAGTTATTAAGTACGTATTAATGCCTATTTCAGCATGGCCTTATTATAACCATAACCCTCTAACCCTAACCCTAACCCTAACCAAATAACTCTAAATTAAGTGTTTCTTACTTAGACTTAGGGCTGCAACAACTAATCGATTATAAAAATAGTTGACGATTAATTTAGTCATCGATTCGTTGGATATATGCTATGCGCAACCGCAGAGGCTACTTTTTTTATTTATTTAAAAAAATATACATATATATATAACTTTTTTTAATAAACCTTTATTTATAAACTGCAATGTTTACAAACAGCTGAGAAACAATAATACAAATAAGTACGGTGCCAGTATGGTGCCAGTATGCTGTTTTTCAATAAAATACTGGAAAGTATTGCAATGTAGTTTGTCTCTTTTATCTGATTATTAATCAATTAATCGAAGTAATAATCGACAGATTAATCGATTATCAAATTAGTTGTTAGTTGCAGAATATGTTCCCCTGGTGTCCAAAAAACTCTAAATTATGTCTTTGTTACTTAGAATATGTTCTCCATACTAAAGTGTTAGCAAAAACACATACCGTATTTTTCGGACTATAAATCGCTCCGGAGTATAAGTCGCACCCATGGCCAAACTATGAAAAAAATCCTGACTTATAGTCCGAAAAATACGGTAACTCTGTCTTAAATTTGAAAAAAAACATTTAAATTGAATTTTTCACTAAAGAAGAGTTTGTTGAATGCGCATATGAAACTGGTGGGGTTCGGTACCTCCAACAAGGTTAAGAAGCACTGGCATAGACAATAGAGACGTAATATTTGTTACAACAAGAACAATACTGTTGACTGGTAAGGGACCGCAAGGATCTATCAAAGCTCATTTATATAGCCCTTAATCAAAATTGGGCAGCACGGTGGACAGGCGCTAGTGCATGTGCCTCACAATAAAAAGGTCCTGGGTTCTATTCGATTCTCAGGGTTTTTCTGTGTGGAGTTTGCTTGTTCTTCCAGTCACTGCGTGTGTTCCCTCCGGGTAGTCCGGCTTCCTCCCACCTCTGACGACATGCACCTGGGGGTAGGTTTATTGGTAACACTAATTTGGCCCTAGTGTGTGAATGTGAGTGTGAATTCTGTCTGTGTTGGCCATGCGATGAGGTGGCTACTTGTACACAGCCTTCCGCCTGAATGCAGCTGAGATAGGCTCCATCCCCCCGTTTCCCCGAGAGGGACACCACAATGACATCCTTGGCTCTGATCCCACATCGGGGCAAGAAACAACTCAACACAATGAGAAACCTTGAAAGGTGAAAGGTGCAATGGATGCCGAGTGGATACGGTTCATAATGTGAGAGTCCAGTCCATAAAGGGTTCAGCAGGGCATCCTCTTGCATGTAGGAATGTAAACAAAATGCCTTGTTTTGGTGTGTTGTCATAGGTCAACAAGAAAAGCAATACATTAATCCATCCATCCATCCATTTTCTACCGCTTATTTCCGTGTTATAGTAAATTAGCATCCCTCAGTGTGCGGGAGGCACATGGCATATGACAAATAGTTGCATTAGAGAGTGTGCATGGACACGAGGACTTCACATGCAGGTGTGAAAATACAAAAAAAACAACTATTACAGAAATCAGACTAATTTAGTGTATGGAAACACAGTCACTGACGTCTGTGTTGGCATCACACTAAACAAAATAATTTTAAAAATAAGCAAAATAGACTGGTGGAATTAATCTTTTCTTTACATTAGAGAGCTTCTGACATAGTGACATTTCGGCCGATGTTTATTGGACTTTAGAGAGGCATTTGTCCAACTTTTAGATTTGTTTGAATTTAGGGATTAGATTAATGTTGGCCCTGCAATGAGGTGCCTACTTGTCCAGGGTGTACCCCTGCCTTCCGCCCCAATGCCGCTGAGATAGGCTCCAGCACTCCCGGCGACCCAGAAAGGGACAAGCGGTAGGAAATGGATGGATGGATTATTATGATATTTATTGTATAACTAAACCCGTCAAAGTAGCATTCAGCAATAACTCTTTCAGGATAAAATTGTATGCCTCGTTTGCTTGGTGTGTCAACTCATTTTCTCTGCCATGCTGTGGATCACTTTATATAGATCAAATCCTGTTATGACCAATGTTCTCATATTTCCCCAACATACATTTAACGGGCGATAAAGCCACACACAGCTTTTAAAGACCCCCTCTGGCGCTAATTCTGCCTGAGCGTTCACTCATGTGTATGCTACTTTGCGTGCATAGTAGTAAATATAAGCTATAGGGGGAGGGGGTGGTCTTCATGTACTGTACCACAGTAGGTTTTATCCCCCACCTTCATCCACCAATCTCCCCCGCCCCTCCTCCCAGCCTCTGGCGAGAGGGAGAGAGTTAATTTATCTTGCTCTCAATGGTGGGTAAGCAAATCCTGTCAGTTGAGAGTTATTCAGAGTAATTATCCCCCCTCTGCGTTCCCTAATAGGGGTTCAGCCCCCCTTTGTCCCGCTTGGTCACTGGGTTTCCATGGCGAGATCGCGTCCAGCAGAGGCATCGGGGCCAAGCCTTGCCATTGTCAGCATGTTGTTGGTCCTGGAGGCGACACTTGGCTTGACACCGTGGAACAACATGGAGACAGACTAATGTTTTGGAACACTCTTGCATGGATGTGCAACTGGCACTAGCAAGACACTCAGTCCCAACCCTGGTTAATCTGCAAGAACAAAAGCAACCACACACGCCATCTTGTCCTAATCACCCAGCGTATGTGTCTTACCTGCATTTTATTAGCAGCTGTGCTTTCAAAACCTCTTTCCTGATTCCAACCTTAACTCCCTCTGCTCTCATCTTGTCACCGGCTGTTGTACGCTTATCAAAAATGACCCACACACCAACCACTAGCTTTACTGCGTCACGCCATTTCATTGAATCTTTTGAATATGAAGCCCAGGTCTGTTGGCCTTTGTCAAGCACAACTGATAAAATCTGACACCACACTTTCCCTCAACCTTCTTTATTTATTTATTTATTCCACAGCGTTAGCCAAGCCTGTATTTGCATACACATATGGTCCTGCCAATCCAACAAAAATCTCTTGGAAAGCATCTTCTACGCCGCTTTCAGAAAATGGCAACAAACAACTTCACACACACATATTGCTACTATGGTGAAGGAATCTGCCTCAACAATATTCTTTTCTTAAATCATCGGTTGTCATCCTCGTGTTGATCCGGCTTCCTGTATTGTCTCCCACCACGCAAAAATAATTATACATCCTTATCTGTGGTGTGTAAGGCCAGGCGTACTCTCAGTCATTTAGACACTTAGTCATGCATTCTGTGACGGCTTATAGGCAAGTATGTGTGCCTCCTAATAGGTTATGAAAGAGTGCCTTCTGTTTGTCAAGTGGACAGCTGGTAGAAACCTGAGCTAAGGATTTAGGAGTTATAGAATGTGCAACGGTCAAAAAATCCGGGTCAGGCCTCATTTGGTCATTAGAATAGCATAACCAATAATGTCCGATGTGTCAAGGGTTCATCGAGAGTGTCAGTTGTTCTGTTGACAGACTGAAAAGTGTGTTTTGCATGGTTTATCTACATGCACACACTTGCTGCCCAATTTGAAATTAGGATTACAAACATCTCAAGGCTTACCTCTGAATTTGTTAATCAACCCGAGTTCGCCTCGACAGCAACAGTTTGGGAACGGTGTGTGCTACACCGTTGGGATGAACCAAAACAGAGATTGGGATTTAGGCCTTCTCTCTGACCAAAACATTTTATTTTGGATGAATGGAGAAACGATTCCTTCCAGAAAAGTGAAACCTAATATAGTTGCAAAGAAGGCTCTAATTTTCTTTTATATTCACTTCCTGTAATTGTAAATGGCTATATACGGTAGCCAATATGTGTTCATTTGCTCAATTGAACCTTTGACTTAAACCATCCATACATCCATTTTCTACCGCTTGTCCCTTTTGGGGTAGCAGTGGGTGCTGGAGCCTGCAACCAACAACCACAAATCCCAACAGAATGAGAGTTAAGTCGAGCAGCGCTTGGCAGTGAGCTAAAAGCTCTGACCTGCTAGCTCATTACCTGGCATGGCTTTTAAGGTGTCAGAAAAAGTACGGTACACCAAGTACTACCGCACAGCCACACAAGCTAGCATGCATTACATATATTTGTAGCGCTGAAATAATTGACAAATAAGTGTTAGTTAAACCATTACATTGTTATATTCATTCTGCAAAAAATACTGCCGGAATCTAGCACCCACCTGTTGTTCGGGGCAGATTTAAACAGATACATATATTTTAATATAAGGTTTGTCTCAGGCAGACATGCTGATGATAGTCATTGAACTGAACTGAAGTGAATCCCCCCCCCCCCCATTGGGTTTCATCAAAACCCTAAGCTAATTAGAGGCGGTCCTTGTAGCCTAAATGGTTCCTCTTCGCCTCGTCTATCTTCCTCTTCAGTAAGTTACAGCCGCTATTGTCAGGATTGACCTTGACTGAAACACAAAATTAGCATAGTTGTCAAAGACTTTTAGAAGGTAGAAGTGTGTACACAAACCTGCATGCTTGGGGGCACTTGTGTAATTTCCCTTCCTCATTGCAGTATGGGCTACATCTCACTCATCACTGCATGCACCCACCTCCTTGACAGATGCAAACAAACACTTGTCCAACTTGAGCAAGATGTACACAGTTGTTGCGGCATCTGTCTTTGGACAGTACTGAAGATTATTGCCTGGCCTAGACAGGGTGTGTGAAAGCTATTAGATGAAAA
The DNA here is from genome assembly GCF_033978795.1 of Nerophis ophidion. Taxonomy (NCBI): domain Eukaryota; kingdom Metazoa; phylum Chordata; class Actinopteri; order Syngnathiformes; family Syngnathidae; genus Nerophis; species Nerophis ophidion. The sequence continues at coordinate 26,845,442 of NC_084619.1, forward strand.
TATATTCAGTATGGCAGGTCTCCCCTGAGCCACCTCCTGCCCCTTGCAGGCCCTCTGCCTCGCCACTGCTGTCTCCGATGGATGCCATGCATATTTTATTGAGATGATACAAACCTTGATGGCTGCAGCCACGGGCCATAGGAATGTCAGATATATTGTAACTCAGACAAAAATATAATAAGCTCAAGGACAAGGTGCTTAATGGGAGCAACCCAAACAAATGAGGCATCGGGAGAATGTGAAATACGGTACTTCCAAAGTCAAGTTCCAATATTTTATCTCTCTAAATAATCTGCACACTGTATTTTCTTTACTTGGAAAGTTAAATTTATTTCTAGGAAGTGATGAGGTGAGGCTTACATACATCATATTTTTTTTGCAATTCATAGGCAAATTCTTGAAGGTTCAAGGTTCTCCAGATTTATCCTAGTGATGCATCCAAGTAGGACAAAGGATCAAATTACTTTTGTCCTCCTTCTTTGTGCACGTCCATCAGTCACAGCCACACCGTAGATCAAGTTTCGTGATCCTGTGCATGGGCTTTTGCTACTCCTCATAATGTAATATTCATTCATCTAGGCTGTTTGAAACAAAATACAGTGGTAGCCCATTTTTTATTTCCTTATTAAGGTTCAGCATAGTGCCTCTCAAAGCCACTGATCGTACTCCATATGGTAACTCTGTATTTTGTCCAAGTGTGTCCTAAAGGTTTTAAAAGTCATTTGTCAAGTGTGATAAAATGGTTAAAAATTAAATTGGAGAAAATCAATTTTCTTTGGGTTACTACCACAGTGATAATTCATTGTAATAGTATTTTTTTCTACTTGTTTATGTATGTTTGAAAGAAAAAAGATAAATATTATGATCTAAATAACATGCAAAATGGTGTAGTAATATTGAATAGAAGTGCTGCCACAGTGATGCAGCTTTTAGCTTCATGTTTCATACATACATCCCATGATGGTGAATAGCAGGAGGCCACTTAACTCAATTTCTCCTCCTGTCTTTCTCCCTAACACTACTTTTCTTTTTCACCTCCCACTTGAAGTCATTATGTGTTTTTTTATTTTGCCCTGCAGGGTTAGAAAGTGGTGGCGTGACATTAAAAGAGCCCGCCTCAGAGGGGGAAATTGAGAGCTCTGCACGCGTCACGCTTCGCTGCCACATTGACGGACACCCACGGTTAGTCCTCAATTCCAATATTTAACATGCAATGTACAAGAAAATGTATCAGTCTGTCCTAACCTCATTTATTCTCCTTCTCAGGCCTACATGCCAATGGTTCAAGGACGGGGTGAAGTTGACGGAGAAGAGTCATCAGATCAACAATAAGGAGCGTACGCTCACCTTCAAAAGCGCCACTCCGGACGACAGCGGCCTGATCTACTGCTGCGCCAAAAATGCAGCGGGTCATGTCTGCAGCAATAGCAACTTTACTCTCAACATCATAGGTCAGTGTTATGTCAAAATTGAGCATCTAATGACACAACATGGGCTCAGTTTTCCATGTTTTAGGAATTGGATTTAACATTTCCTGTTTTACAGTGGGGCAAAAAAGTATTTAGTCAGCCACCGATTTTGCAAGTTCTCCTACTTAAAATGATGACAGAGGTCTGTAATTTTCATCATAGGTACACTTCAACTGTGAGAGACAGAATGTGAAAAAAAAATCCAGGAATTCACGTTGTAGGAATTTTAAAGAATTTATTTGTAAATTATGGTGGAAAATAAGTATTTGGTCAACCATTCAAATCTCTCACTGATGGAAGGAGGTTTTGGCTCAAAATCTCACGATACATGGCCCCATTCATTCTTTCCTTAACACGGATCAATCGTCCTGTCCCCTTAGCAGAAAAACAGCCCCAAAGCATGATGTTTCCACCCCCATGCTTCACAGTAGCTATGGTGTTCTTGGGATGCAACTCAGTATTCTTCTTCCTCCAAACACGACGAGTTGAGTTTAAACCAAAAAGTTCTATTTTGGTTTCATCTGACCACATGACATTCTCTCAATCCTCTGCTGTATCATCCATGTATCCATTTTGGTATAAACTCAACTTGTCGTGTTTGGAGGAAGAAGAATACTGAGTTGCATCCCAAGAACACCACACCTACTGTGAAGCATGGGGGTGGAAACATCATGCTTTGGGGCTGTTTTTCTGCTAAGGAAACAGGACGATTGATCCGTGTTAAGGAAAGAATGAATGGGGCCGTGTATCGTGAGATTTTGAGTCAAAACCTCCTTCCATCAGTGAGAGCTTTGAATGGTTGACCAAATACTTATTTTCCACCATAATTTACAAATACATTCTTTAAAATTCCTACAACGTGAATTCCTGGATTTTTTTTTTCACATTCTGTCTCTCACAGTTGAAGTGTACCTATGATGAAAATTACAGACCTCTGTCATCATTTTAAGTAGGGGAACTTGCAAAATCGGTGGCTGACTAAATACTTTTTTGCCCCACTGAATATACAATATGTTTACTTTACTGGAGTGCACTGTAGTAGACCATTAGTGTATTTGTATTTCCGCTTGCTAATTTCAGCTTGTTTTTGCATTTTGTTTGCTTGTGTGACACTTAATGTTGTTGCCAGTGCACCACAGAGAGAAATTCAGTACATTCAGCATCTGCCTTGGAAACCCAATGCCCGCTTCAGACTAATTAGCCAGCTGCAACACACACACACACGCTCACACGCACACATTCACACACACTCACATGTAATATTAGCACCTGTTTAATTGTTGAGTTTCCAGTTACTGTATTATTACCAGTGGCACTTCCATGGGGCTTCTTTTTGAGGCAGCCTTTACAGATAAGCAGTTTTGCAAAGCAGTCACAGCTTTGCCGCAAACCTCCTGGGGAGGGCAGGTGACCTATGAGTGTTCTGCAAAGAGTAATTTGGCCTTTAATCATAATTACTCCAAGCCATATAGAATTATAACGGGGTATACGTAGAGTACCACTTTCTAAAGCTATTACATGAAAGCAAATTTCCAATAGCCATACAATAATGCAGATGTTCTGTTTTTGTGACGACATCATTAAACAAATCAACATCAATGAGTTTCTCAGAGATTCCATTGTGGCATTTCTTCTGTAAATTGAAATGCTCACATTTTTGCAGCACTGCAACTATCATTTATGTGACTGCTCTTGCTTGAAGGCTTTCTCACTCCTTTGTAAACTGTTAGACTGAGAAAGGTTGGCGTAGCGGATTTAGACAACGAATGTAGTTTCATTTAAATCAATTTTAAACTCATTTATTTTCTGCCAAACATTTTGACTATTCATTTTGTATATTTGCAGTTTTTAAAACTAGTGACTACAAACCCCGTTTCCATATGAGTTGGGAAATTGTGTTAGATGTAAATATAAACGGAATACAATGATTTGCAAATCATTTTTAACCCATATTCAGTTGAATATGCTACAAAAGACAACATATTTGATGTTCAAACTGATAAACATTTTTTTTTTGCAAAAAAATCATTAACTTTAGAATTTGATGCCAGCAACACGTGACAAAGAAGTTGGGAAAGGTGGCAATAAATACTGATAAAGTTGAGGAATGCTCATCAAACACTTATTTGGAACATCGCACGGGTGTGCAGGCTAATTGGGAACAGGTGGGTGCCATGATTGGGTATAAAAACAGCTTCCCAAAAAATTCTCAGTCTTTCACAAGAAAGGATGGGACGAGGTACACCCCTTTGTCCACAACTGCGTGAGCAAATAGTCAAACAGTTTAAGAACAACGTTTCTCAAACTACAATTGCAATAAATTTAGAAATTTCAACATCTACGGTCCATAATATCATCAAAAGGTTCAGAAAATCTGGAAAAATCACTCCACCTAAGCGGCATGGCCGGAAACCAACATTGAATGACTGTATCCTTTGATCCCTCAGACGGCACTGTATCAAAAACCGACATCAATCTCTAAAGGATATCACCACATGGGCTCAGGAACACTTCAGAAAACCACTGTCCCTAAATACAGTTCGTTGTGACATTTAAAGCTAATTAATGCTCTACTATGCGAAGCGAAAGCCATTTATCAACAACATCCAGAAACGCCACCGACTTCTCTGGGCCCGAGATCATCTAAGATGGACTGATGCAAAGTGGAAGTGTTTTGACGAGTCCACATTTCCAATTGTTTTTGGAAATATTCGACATTGTGTCATCCGGACCAAAGGTTAAGCAAACCACCCAGACTGTTATCGACGCAAAGTTCAGAAGCCAGCATCTGTGATGGTATGGGGGTGCATTAGTGCCCAAGGCATGGGTAACTTACACATCTGTGAAGGCACCATTAATGCTGAAATTTACATACAGGTTTTGGAACAACATATGCTGCCATCTAAGCGCCGTCTTTTTCATGGACACCACTGCTTATTTCAGCAAGACAATGCCAAGCCACATTCAGCACGTGTTACAACAGCGTGGCTTCGTAGAAAAAGAGTGCGGGTACTTTCCTGGCCCGCCTGCAGTCCAGACCTGTCTCCCATCGAAAATGTGTGGCGCATTACGAAGCGTAAAATACGACAGCTGAGACAGCTGAGACTGTTGAACGACTGAAGCTCTACATAAAACAAGAATGGGAAAGAATTCCACTTTCAAAGCTTCAACAATTAGTTTCCTCAGTTCCCAAACATTTATTTAGTGTTGTGTGATGTAACACAGTGGTGAACATGCCCTTTCCCATCTACTTTGGCAAATATCTTGTCTTTGTAGTGCATTCAATTGAATATGGGTTGAAAAGGATTGGTAAATCATTGTATTCCGTTTATATTTACATCCAACACAATTTCCCAACTCATATGGAAACAGGGTTTGTAGTAGGGTTTCTATCAACATTTTTTTTTATATTTGGGTAAAGCGGTGGTTTTGATAAGCCAAAGTTCAATGAAACATTCAGTGTGACCTCATTAAGTAGGGCCTATGAGGTGTTGACACACACAAGCACCTGAGGGCCTGTGCTGCTGTTGGCAGCTTTTAATAAATGACAGTGCACATACAGGAGAGCTTGATGGTCCAATGCTTACAGATGCAATCATGGAGATGTTTGTCTACTCTAACAGACAAGAGCTTTCCCCGTCCAGTGGTTACCCCTGAGGACCAGGTGGTTCTGAGGAATGAAGAAGCTGTGTTCCACTGCCAATTCACAGCCGTGCCGCCTCCTACGCTGGAGTGGTACCATGAAAATGAGCTGCTAGTGAACAAATCTCGGTAAATGCTTATGCAAAACTCTTGTATTTTTGCCGCGCAAATGTTTTTTCTTGTTCCGACATCTTTCTCCTCTGTTTTCTTCTCCATTATGCCTAATAAGTTTCAGCTCTGCTTGTCATACTGTGTAGCAATGGTGCATTCTCTGGAGCCCTATAAACTAGAGCCCTTGAGTCGTACTCTGTTTTGTTTTTGCTGTTGCAGCTCAAGCTGGAGATGAATTGCACTTTAAGGAATGCTATTACTGAAATATGAATGCTGTAAAGTTCCTCTATAATCTACTATACTTCATTTTAACATGACTGTTTTCTCTTGAGAGGCATTGTAGGTCTCCAGTGTTCTTGCACAGAGTGGAAAAAGCGCTCAAGCTGCAATCAGCTTACCATATCCCCTGTAAACATGTATGTAAGCTCTCGATCACGTGTGTTAAGCTGCAAGTCGGCAGGAAACTATAAAAAAATAAATCTGCAATTTTTTTATATGATTTAAGTTTTTTAAATAATTACCAGTTTGTTTATGTTTCTTGTAGGGATGTAACGGTAAACAGTCTGATAAACAGTGGTGAAAATCCAGACAGTTATTAAAACTGTTTACATTTTTAATTATCGAAAAAAAAAATCATCCATTAATGCATTTTAGGCAATACTGCTCATTTCCTGGAAACTCAGTCGTTTCGCTTGATAAAAAATAGCGGAAAGCAACGACGCGGACCTTGTTCCAGAGATTTGCCCTCCTAGTAAACGGAGCCGATCACTTTGTTTCACTTTATTTTTCTCGCTTCACTTCTGTAGCATAGTCTGTTGTGTGTTGAAGAGCGCATTGCTGTTATTAGATGGTGACAGGTGTGTACAAAATTGGAGACAGATGTATTTGTACCATATTATATAGTACACCGAGGAAGAGAAAAATATGTGATGTTGCTCTCATTTTCCCACTCATCTGCTGTGACAGAGTTTTTAACATGTGGAAACATGCAGCAGGCAATGTGTAGGGAACGTTGCCACAACTGGTTTATAAACTCTTGCCATTTGTTTACTGGGATGGCCGCTCGTACTGTATTTAACCGCTAACTTCATCAGTGTTCCAATAACATCAATAATAGCTTCAAATTTTTTGTCATCTCATCAAATTGAATGCAGGCTGTGAACTGTCCAACATGCCGGGTTGTCAGTGAGGCACAAAGATTGTGTATTATCATGACAGTTTACTTTTGTTTGACTGAACCATATGGTGTTGTTGGAGAAGAACAAAGCTTGTTTATTAGACTCTGTCTTCATGAGCCAAACAGCAATGTGTTTTATATTGATATCAAATATTAAACACCATGTTTTTTACATTTCTCATTTTAAAAAATATTTCTTTAAAAACCATTCATGTGACATGGCCTTTTTTTAATGTTTTATGATGTATTATTAATTCCTATATGACATTTTTCTGCTCAAACTCCTCATGGATCACTCCTGGTACAGCATGTACATGTACACACATTAATACATGTAAATGTACATTAGTTAAAAAAAAATACTCTCTCTATCAAAATGTTTGAATAGCATCATGTAATGAAAAAAACCTGACACGTTGATAATAATAATGAAGTAAAACACAAATATCTGTCTTTAATTATACTGCTAACGTTTATTTATAGCATTTTATTACAAATTACATGATAGCGTCACATTCACACTCCACCAAAACAATGTTTTACATAACATAATGAATAATCCCAATTAATAATTTTGATTTTAAAATTCATAAAATAACTATAATTAGTATTTTGGCCATAATTGTGCAACCTTGTATGTAAGACAAGATGTCATACATTAACCCTATTTGTATCTATATGGACAAAGAGTGCAGTTATGTGTATATAATATGGCAATCAGATGCTATCTAGCAAAATGATTTATCTCTTATGTCCATAAGGCACCATCTTGCAAAAATTTCAAATGTATTTTATTTATTTATGTTATTTAATTTTGGTCTGCCATATTACTTTGTTTATAATGCTTGTGTTGTTTCCATATACACATTCAATTTCAACTTGAGGTACATGAACCACAGTGTTCTTATGTACAATATTTCTTCTCCAAAGGAATGAATTTTAAATGTTTTTTTAAATAATTTTTTTGTAAACCTGCTTAAAAGATTTCGGTATATATCAGGAAGGGGATTAATATGGCCCCATTAGCATACTTGCCAACCTTGAGACCTCCGATTTCGGGAGGTGGGGGATGGGGGTGGCGTGGTCGGGGGTGTAGTTGGGGGAGGGGGGCGTGGTGTGTGCGCAGTTGTGCACTGCACTTGCTAAAAGCCGTAGATGTTATTGTCACATATGCATGATTGATTGATTGATTGAAACTTATATTAGTTGATTGCACAGTACAGTACATATTCTGTCCAATTGACCACTAAATGGTAACACCCCAATACGTTTTTCAACTTGTTTAAGTCGGGGTCCACGTTAATCAATTCATGGTACAAATATATACTATCAGCATAATACAGTCATCACACAAGTTAATCATCATAGTATATACATTGAATTATTTACAATCCGGGGGGTGGGATGAGGAGCTTTGGTTGATATCAGTACTTCAGTCATCAACAATTGCATCAACAGAGAAATGGACATTGAAACAGTGTAGGTCTTACTTAGTAGGATATGTACAGCCAGCAGAGACCATTGTGAGTTCAGATAGCATAAGAACAAGTATATACATTAGAAATACATTTCATTATTTACATTAGGTTATTTACAATCCGGGGAGGTGGGATGTGAATAGAGGAGGATTAGTAAAGTGTTGAAGTTGCCTGGAGGTGTTGTGGTGCATGTACAGTAGATGGCAGTATTGTCCTGTTTAAGCGTGTCACATGCTGTTTACGGCAGACAAACTGCTTTACGGTAAACGTAAACGTGACTGCTTTTGTTGTGTGTTGTTACTGCGCTGGAAGGATGTTAATGAGACTGCCTAACAATAAACCCACATACGAAACCAAGAATTCGCCCTCGATCATTCTAAAGTTTTAACATCATTGGGCAGGCACACTGTTTATAATGTGGGAAAGCAGACGTGAAAGGAGGCTGTCCTCACTCAGGTCCGCATGGAGCTGGAGGGGGCATGGCCTCCAGCTCTGCCTGAATTTCGGTAGATTTTCGGGAGAAAATTTGTCCCAGGAGGTTTTCAGGAGAGGCGCTGAATTTCGGGAGTCTCCCGGAAAATCCGGGAGGGTTGGCAAGTATGCCCATTAGTCACGATACGTGAAACGTGATAATCCTTGGGTGTGCACTATCCACTGTAGCCGCCAGATAGCAGTAGAGTGTTGAATATCTTCAAATGTGTTTTGTGGCAATTCCAACTTTGACCACAGTGTCAGTTGCTATGCTGAGTGGCGCTTTCCATCATTTTCAGCAGACTGCATTGCAAAAATGATTAACCTTCCCCTCTTCCTCTCATGCAAAAGTACTTTTTGAAAATTTTGAGCACATTTAAGAATACCATGATGATAACCGTGATAAAATTTGTTCATCCATCCATTTTTCTACCGCTTGTCCCGTTTGGGATCGTGGGGGCTGATGCAGCCTATCTCAGCTGCATTCGGGCAGAAGGTGGAGTACACCCTGGACAAGTCGCCACCTCATTGCAGGGCCAACACACATAGACAACATTCACACTCACATTCACCCCCAAGGGCCAATTTAGTGTTGCCAATCAACCTATCCCAGGTGCTTGTTTCTGGAGCTGGGAGTAAGCCGGAGTACCCGGAGGGAACCCACCTGCGATGAGGTGGGGATCTGACCACGATGTACCCCGCCTTCCGCTCGAATGCAGCTGCGATAGGCTCCAGCACCCCCCGCGACCCCAAGAGGTGATGGATGGAACTTTGGTCATAAGGACCGTGATAAGAAGTTTTTAAACCATGACATCCCTAGTTGCTTGGTGTGTTACACAACATGCAACACAAAGCCCTGTTGCTGCAGTTTCACCTAAAGCCTGTTGGTCCGATTTTTCAGAGGTGGACAACATCCCACTGCATCTCTCTCTGCATGTGTGTGAACATAAACAGAATACGTATGTAATATAGATTTTTGTTGAAATTTATAGGTCTGCATGGCCAGCTGCCAGTGCTAGAATGGGAAATAAACAACTAGCTAATATGGTATTCGTCCTTTCAGCACCAGTTTATTAGCCCTGCAGACGACACGACAATATGTTATTGCCTCCATATTTTTTGCTGAAGCTGCTACTTATTGTAAAGTCTTTTCCACATAGTAAGTGTGCAAGCTACCTGCAAGTGTTTGCAGAAACATCATTACCTTGGTAGAGTAAATATCTTTTGTGTGCCTGAAAAGTCAGTAACCATTTGAGTTATTTGAAAATAAGGGCTCCAGTGCAGCCTGTTTGTGTTTATTGATTAGGGTGTATGAAAGCAACAGAAGAATGCAGCTCTCTGCGCCCCATCTGAGCCCTGCTTTATGTCTGTGAAAAATAATAAGAAAAAAATAACATAACTGAAAAACAATTTTCGGCAGTGAGGGAACTTTTCCCCTATCACCCAGTCACGTTGAGAGATACGTGTGAAAACACTTCTCACTATGTATTTCATGTTACTGTAAACTTCCTCCAAACTGAAAGCTTCCTCCAAAGTGAAGTTATCTTCCACTCAATAGTGGTGCGGGAAACACTCAGAGCTGGTTTTAATCTCAAAACAGGGGAAGAACAAAAACATAGAAATACCCAAAACTCTTTTCAAGATTTGCCTGTGTGCATATTCAGTAATGACCTGTATGTCTTGGAATAATTCTGTAATCAATGAATCATGTATTGCGCTCCACCACTAGTCACATAATTCTTTATCTTACTAGAACATATTTGGAAGTCCTATGATTCCAGTTACATGTGGGGACAGTTTGAGATAGACACTTTTGTGTTCCCGCATTAAAAGTGCTTAAATGGGACCTATGATGAACTTTGTCTTTTCTGACTTATTAATGTTGTTACAATGGTGGATACTTATGTGAAACAATGTCAACACATCATACTATCAGGCTCATGCATTTGGAGGCCTTTGTTTGCTGCATTTTGCAGTCTGACTGCATTGTTATGTCAGAGCGAGGTGGATGTACTTATTTTGACGTTAATGGTGAACTCCCCTTTTTTGGGGAAATTTGCCTATCGTTTACAATAATTATGAAAGACATGACGACAGATGTGTTTTTTTAAAATACATCCGAAATGCATTATAAATTTTAAATAAATGAGATCAAAAGTCTGCTTACAAATCCTACTCCTTTTCGAACATGTTGAAAAGAGAAACTGGAAATTGTGATGTATCATGTTGTATGCTTGCATGTTCGAAATAAACTCAAACTCAAACAAACAATGGAGACAATGGGAGCCGCTCTATTCTGCCTATTAAGCCCTTAAAAACATCCAAACACCTCAATTACAGTTTTATTTACATGATGTAAATATATATGTAATGTAGTAATGGCCCATTTATAATAACATTTAATATTTATGTATTTTGATCGTTTTAACATACATAGCGCAATAATTAAAGAAAAGACATCAAAACTTTCACTGTTTTTTAACAAAATCACTAATCATTACTCACTGCAGACTTTATGAAAGCCAAAAACACAATAAATCATCACTTACTGTACAATGTCTGCTTTCACTATGATGCCGACTGATAGAATCTTTTTATATTTCCGTTTTAGATGAAAAATTACTCAAAATCCTCGCGAAGAAAGCGGGGTGACACCGAGCGTCTTTGTAGTTCTCGCCATTTCCGGCTCTAAATTGTCTGTCACAGTGTACCAACTTGGTGGAATATGTCCTTGTTCTTCAATTATCCAGGTGAGAGGGATAATTTATGATCTACAATAAAGTTTGACGAGCTAAAGAAACGAAGAAGCAGCTGATCAGTCGATTATGTCAACATTGGCACGCAAGCTCATGATCACGGCACCGCTGTAAATAGTTTGTCTGCTTTAGCTCTTATAATACAATATCACTAATACTTGATTCATGTTCAAGTCATAAAATATAAATGGAGTACTGTTGGTGCTTTTTAGATGGTCATTTATTGGGTTGTAGGGGCGGAATAGAGTTACTCTCATTGGCTCCGCTGTAAGCTGACTTATTACATTTATTTACGAGTTCGAATATGCTTTAAGAAAAAGAAAAATACATCCGCCATGATTATCATCATGATTGTGAACAAAAAAGTGCAGTTCCCCTTTAAAAGGGTCATATTATGATTTTTTTCTCCATTTAAAACACTTCCTTGTGGTATACATAACATGTAATGATGGTTCTTTGGTCAAAATGTTGCATAGATTATGTTTTACACACCGTTTTCAAGCTGCATTCTGACCGTCTCTTCAGGATGCGCCGTTTTGTGGGCAGCCTTATTTATGTGGCTCCACTTTGACGGAGTCTTCTCCTCGTCATCCATGTTGTAGTTTTTAGCACGTCAATAGCGAGTCTGAAAAATATTAGTTGAAACTACCATATTTTATGCAATATAGGCGGCTATTTTTTTCCCCAAGCTTTGAACCCTGCATCTTATACAAAGGTGCAGCTATGGAGTTTTCTTCGCTAACTGGTGAATTAGTAGAATGAGCAAATAAATCAAACTATGTACTAAAATTATCCCCTCTATGAAACTATTTAAACGCAAGGTGTTTAAAAAAGCACAAGGAAGAAGAACCTCGAAAATATTCTTGAACCTTATTAAAAAGGAGAAAAACATATTCAGCTCAAAGGATTAATAAAAACAGTAATGACTTCTCTGTTTGTTTAGCATTTTTACTTCCGTGTTACAGGCAACATTTGGAAATAATTACAGTATGTAAATAAATATTTACATTTTCTATTTAAATATCTCATTTCACAACATACCGGTATGTAAATGCAGCTTATAGTCTGGTGCGGCTACTATATGAAAACATTTTTTTTTCTTCTAAAATTTAGTGGTTGCTGCTTATATACCGGTGCGGCTCATAGTCCATAAAATACAGTATACGCTAATTTGTATTAAAAAAAAGGCAACAGCGGAGGATGCTTGCGCATGTACGAGCCAGTCTGAGGAAAGAAAAAAATAAGACACTTATTGACTACTGTGTAGGCTACAATGGTGGACTTGCGCTAAACTTTCTGAGTAAACTTCTACCAAACATGGCGATATCCACTAACGGCAAATGTTGGGAAAACGTCACAAGTCTTCCAAAGTCTAAACGGCTTGTTTGGAGAAAGTATGAAAGAAGGCAAGATTGTTTTAGAAATATCCCCGCCATGTCTCCATGGTTTGATATCAAGTTTAGGGACTTATGCAGATCCCATATACACAAAAACAGGTTCCTATAGGCAAGAAAAGTTGTTTTTGCACAATGGGTCCCCTTAAAGTAAAGCTCTGTTTCAGACTGAGGAAACACAAAAAAGGTAAGATAAAGTATTATTTTCATCTAATTCCGGCATACGCACTATAACACAGACGTGCAACATCCAGTGACATAAAAGCTGAAAAAAACAGCTTTTTTTATGCAGGTCTGAATCAATCAAAGACTGTGCATTTGTATCTAATATTGTGACTCGGTGAATCTATATGTTGTTTATGAAGTTTGTTTTGGACCTTGTCTGGAAAACAAAGTGTGAGGACTTTAAGATGTATATTTAAGCAGTGTACATTCTCAACTGATAAATTATGATACTTCTGCAGGGGGTGGCGCGTTGATTCATTTGCAGTCTGGGAACACCTTCAGAATCAAGTGTTTTTACGGATGAATGGACGGACAAAATGTTGTTGACCAATGGATTCTTCTGCAAAGAGGAGATCTACTGAACATTTAAAACTTCCATTTGCAGGATTTGTATGGTCATGAGAAACCAGGAAAACTTTCAAATGTAATTTCCAGGCCCTGGATTAGTTATGGAAAGTGTTTTCTCAGTGGTTTTGGAAAAGTAATGGAAATATATATAAAATTTCATTAATCCAAAAAAATCAATGGGTCATAATGAAATATAAATTTCTACAGACCACCGTGATATTTCTGTGTTTTGGAAAATGTATTTACTCCAGTCTGTGTGAGCATGTAGTGTGCAAGCGCCTACGAACTGCACGCATGCCCACCTGCTAGTTATTTCTGCTTGGGAAGTGACACTGCTGAAAAACGGTAGGCGAAGTGCATCTTCAAGAATACATGGCTCTTTACGGATAAAATATATTGTGGCTCGCAAACAACACTGACACAAGAGGTTCTAAATGCAAACAGTGCTGTTAAACATTTGACATTTCAAATATGGGTGAGGCAGCACTCGTTAACCACTTAGAGTGGAAATTACACAAAACTTTAGCAATAGTTGCTGGCAATGCAATACCTACAGGTAAGTTTATGACCGCTGATGCTATGAGAACAGCCAGCAACACAACTACGATTTCCACAGCAACAAAGCAGACCGCTTTGGACGTTTCTGTTGATAATTAAGTCTTCAGAGCCGAGATACTGGATACTAAAAATGCGTGAACTCATACTGCTCAGTCAAGTCATCCGAGGAAACAAGCTCTCTTTGCTGCATTTTGCCTTAAAGTGTACCTGTGGTGAGAACAAGTGTGCCTATGTCTATGCTTTTGGGCTTGACCTGCACTTTCGAAGACTCTTGCTGTCTTCAGCGTCCTAACAAACGCCATACGTTGTGGTGTTCAACAAAAGATTAAACCACTATTTGTACACCAAGTTGATTTTATACGTGAAGCAGAGGAATGGAGCAGAAGTAAAGACTAACTATGTTAATAGATGTATTTAAGGGTGCCTGTCTGGCGGTTCCTTATTGTTTTAGAGAGGACCAGTACATTTTACATTGAAACCTAAGTTTACTTTGTTTTATAATAATTAGTTAATTAGTATAATGATAAGTAATAATAATTACAATAATTAGTTTTCAGTGGTGCCATTGCGGTAAAATTATGTATTTTGGGGATTGAAATTCATTAAAAGGTTTTGTAGATGACATGGAAAATCATTGATGAAAATGTAAGAACCCTGCCTTTGTGTAATGTGCTGTTGTCTAAAACCTTTTGTCCTTACGGTGAGTCTTTGTTATGAGCTGTGTCACACGTTAAACTTCATCTATCCTGTCTGTAATTACTTCTCACCCTGTCTATCACTTGCACTGATCGAATGTTGAGCATGCCAGAGGTCAAGAATGGCCATTAGGATGGGCCTCCTAAATCACAAGACGTTACAAAAATAGCTCAAAATGTAGGACACTTATCTTTGTGTTATTACATAACGGTCTGAAAAAATGTGTTAGCCTTATTTCTAGATGCTGGATAGTTGGGAAACATGCCATGCTTGGTATTCATTGCACAGTTAATAAATACATGTTACTGATGTCACAGCAAAACATTTTATTTTTCCCCACAGTGTCTTCTTGCTCTCAAATGGCTCACTACTCATCACCCAGGTCAAGCCCAGGAACACAGGCTTGTACAAATGTGTTGGCCGCGGCGTCAGCGGATCCCAAGTGACACACGGGGCTTCCCTCCTCATAGCTGGTGCGCACACACACACTGCTGTTAGGCTGCTTGGAGATAAACACCTGAAATTCTGTTATCTGAGAGTGTGAGAGCATTTCAGTTGTGCACTCTTCAGCCATATCTCACCAGTGATAATCACATTTCCTTATCAATGACTGGACCAGCTGTATCCGCCACACTCTATTCAAACACTTTATTGCTTCCACTTTATATTTTTTTTCCTCCTGTAGTACCCTGGCTGCAGGCCATATTCATTTTCTTCCAAGTTGTAACATCACATAGCAGTCAACAACTGGTAACATTTAGCATACGCAAGCACTGCAAGTATAGGATTATGTACTTAAATCACATTGGTAATTGTATCCAAACTGATTAAAGTGTAATAAATTCTTCCTTAGCCTGTGCTGTTTATCAATACTTTTGATAGACATTAAAAATCCGATTGCTCTATTGATCAAATTATTAGTTATGTTTGAAATTCTATAATTAACACAATTCATTGCTTTGATACTTTATGATACTTTATAGCCATGCATGTCATGCATTATAGTATACACATACTATGTTCATAAATCTGTAGACAGAAATTGTGGACTTAAATAGAAATGGTAGAAACATTTCATGTGATTGTTGTGACCAACATTACCACCATGGCTATCAGTAATCATCAAAAATAATAATTGATTTTAGTGTTGTCAAACAATTACATTTTCTACTTAGATTAATCACACATTTTCTGTGTATTACTTCTCTTAATCCCAATTATTCCATTTAGTTTTTATATTTTTTTGTGTTTTTCATTTGGCATAAAAAAATATGTATGCACTCAACTTTATGTTCATGGTGATTATCCATATTAATGTGAACCAGTTACTCATTTTGTATAATTAATGTGGTATCTTAATCTAGTCAGGTTTTTTGATGCAGCTGCAGATTGGTTGATTGCATTAAAATGTTCAATCAAATTAAGATTTATGATGGATTAAGCCACATCAATGCATACATTTTGACAGCCCTAATTATTTTATCCTAGTAAAAATTGAAATTGGCCAAAGAAGCATTTATTTTTAGATGAGATCTTTGATTGAGATTGTAACCCGGATATAGACACATAAAAAACTATTGATGCCTGTTGCTTCTCCATGCTTCCAAAATGTATTTTAAAGTAGGGCCAAGGTGTATCACATCATTTTACTAATCAGTAAAACATCTTCTAATCAGGTTCTTTTCTCAAGAAAGTGTGTGCAAGTCAAATATTTTGAACCCACTTAAGGCTGGACTTTCTCTTTCTTTTGCTGTTCCAAGCATGTTTTTTCCTCCTCTCAAACTGTTGTGTTTAAAAATGAAATACTGTACAACTCCATCTGCAGTTTTAACCCAGTGAACCGCAGCTCAGTTTAAATACTTTAATTCACCTAATCTGATGGTAATCCCTGGAGGCATTAAAAGAGATTGTGTCACAATAGAATTCATTATTTGGTGACAAGTTTAAATAGTCTCTCCATCATAGTTCCACCTCCATTCAGTTCACCCACCAAACTCCTTGCACTGTACTTTCCCAGCTCAGCTTCTCTTTCATCTGCTCAAATATGTGCGTTCTCCTCTGTTCTTAATAACTGATTTGGATCTATGATTCTAAAGGGCTTGAAGCCAGTCACCGAACTGAGGTTTGTTGGCCAATAATGAGCATGGATCACATGCCACTTACTTGTATAGCTGCTGCAAGCTTTAATATGCTTCACCTCACACACACACACTCACTCATTTAATTCCCTTAGTTAAAACAACCTATCTGCTCAGTCTCCTACTGTTGCCTTTGTTACCCAATTACTGAGAATGTTTTATAAAAAATTGGATATCTGTGAGCTGGAAATAACTGTGCTCTAGGGTGCTCTATAAATTTAAAATCAGTGAGGCTTTGCTGACTTTGAAGATGATTTGATGATTATCTGGAGTCTCTTTTGAAAGAAAACTAATCTGCCAATTCTAACCGCTTCCTTCCTCTTTTTGCGTCACAGAGATTGATGACATGCTGTCCAAGACGTCCCAGGTTTTTACAGCAGACACCTTGCAGAGGGTTCCATGTAATCCCCCGCGGGGGAGACCCCAGCCTGCGGTCTGGTGGGAGAGGGAAGGTCAGCCAGTGCCCACTGAGGGACGAGTGTACCAGGATGGCTTGGATTTGGTCTTTAGTCCGACTGAGGCTGGCGATTCTGGAGTTTATACGTGTGTAGCTCAAAACAAGGCGGGCCGCAGGACACAGGAGGTCACCTTCACTGTGGCGAGTAAGTCAATAGCAAAGCTCTACTTCATTCAAACTGATTAGATTCTTTATTTGTCATTGCAGGTTTTACAACAAAACTTTGTTTGAACAATCCTCTATTAGTAGCATTCTATAAAAATTCTATATTTAGATATGCACATATATCGTATATTTTTGTATTTGTAAAAAATACATGTGATAAACACAGTTAAACAGGGTGAAGACAAAAACACAGAAGTTAAAAAAAAGTTATGTATAATATATTTACTGTATTTTCTGGACTCTAAACTGCACAGGTATATAGGCCGCACTCATTAAATTTTAGAAGAAGAAAGTATAAGATATGTACCAGTATGTTGTGAAATGAGATATTAACATTGAAATATTTTGCAAATGTTTATTTACATACCTTAATTGTTTGTAAACGGTGCCTGTAACATGGCAGTATAACAGATCATCAAACAAAACACAACAGTTATTGATATCTTTATTTATCCATTCTGAGATTAATAAGATTTTCAAATTTTTTAATGAGGTTGAAGATGTTTATCAGGGTTCTTCTTCTTAGAGCTTTGTAAACACTTTGAGGTTGAACAGTTTCTTAAAGTAAATTATTTTAGTTCATTGTTTGATTTATGACCTGCGATGAGATGGCTACTTGTCCAGGGTGTACGCCGCCTTCCGCCCGATTGTAGCTGAGATAGGCGCCAGCACCCCCCGCGACCTCAAAGGGAATAAGCGGTAGAAAATGGATGGACGGATGTTTGATTTATTTGCTTCATCCATTCCATAATTTATTTTTTAGGGTCTAAAAATTCCACAGATTAGCCACACTGCTGTATCAACTGCATGTTTCAAAGCATAGGAAAAAAGTAGCATCTTATAGTCCGGAAAATACGGTATCCTCGACATACTAAAAAATCATTTTTATTTTTCTTAATTTTGTTGTTGCATTTCATTTCAGGCCAATAAAAAATGACACTGGGCTGCAAATGGCCCCTTGTTTCTCTCCAATGAGGCCTAGTTCTAATACAGCGTGTGTAAAAGCTAAATGAGCTTGGTAAAACACTTGGACTCACTAAGGTGCCACTAAATCACAGCTGGGTCGCATGTCAATAAAAGTCAGATATGACTAATTTAAAAATATATGAATCAATTACTTATACCAGGGGTGTCCAAAGTGCGGCCCGGGGACCATTTGTGGCCCGCAGGTAATTGTTTTTAACAGCCCCATGGCACATTCTAAAAAATACGATTAAAAAAAATAAAAAACATAAAAAGTGGTATAACAAAGTAAACAGGTGAAATGTAACAAGAACCTGTTGCAATCTTTACTCTAATAACAAAAAGCTGCCATGCAGGCTGTTTCTTTCTTGAAAAAATAATAATGAATCAAAATCAATGTCATTATGAATTATTGACCTATTCAAGGCTCCATGCATCACATTAAATATTCCACTTTGAGATATTTTTGGGGGGAAATGTTGCATATGTTGTTTGCCATTTAAAAACCAAAGGGCCTAAAATGAACTAACAAAAAACAAACAACAGTAAAACTTATAGTTGACAGATAGATGTGAAGTTGATCTAGAGCAGGGGTCACGAACCTTTTTGAAACCAGGAGCTACTTCTTGGGCTCTGATTAATCCGAAGGGCTACCAGTTTGATACACACTTAAATAAATTGCCAGAAATAGCCAATTTGCTAAATTTACCTTTAATAAATAAATCTATCTACCGGTATATATAAAAAATGGGTATTTTTGTCTGTCATTCCGTCGTACATTTTTTTTTTCCTTTACGGAAGTTTTTTTTGTAGAGAATAAATGATGAAAAAAACACTTAATTGAACGGTTTAAAAGAGGAAAAAACAGGAAAAAAATTCAAATTTAATTTTGAAACATAGTTTATCTTCAATTTCGACTCTTTAAAATTCAACCGAAAAAAAGAAAAGAAAAACTAGCTAATTCGAATCTTTTTGAAAAAATTAAAAAAATTATTTATGGAACATCATTAGTAATTTTTCCTGATTAAGCTTGATTTTAGAATTTTGATGACATGTTTTAAATAGTTAAAATCAAATCTGCATTTTGTTAGAATATATAACAATTTGGACCAAGCTATATTTCTAAGACAAATCATTATTTCTTCTAGATTTTCCAGAACAAAAATTTTAAAAGAAATTCAGAAGACTTTGAAATAAGATTTAAATTAGATTCTAAAGATTTTCTAGATTTGCCGGAATAATTTTTTGGAATTTTAATCATAATAAGTTTGAAGAAATATTTCACAAATATTCTTTGTCAAAAAAATAGAAGCTAAAATGAATAAATAAATAAAAATGTATTTATTATTCTTTACAATAAAAAAAAAGAATTTACTTGAACATTGAATTAAATCGTCAGGAAAGAAGAGGAAATAATTTAAAAGGTAAAAATGTATATGTGTTTAAAAATCCTAAAATAATTTTTAAGGTTGTATTTTTTCTCTAAAATTGTCTTTCTGAAAGTTATAAGAATTAAAAATGTCTAGCAAAGCGAGACCAGCTTGCTAGTAAATAAATAAAATTAAAAAAATGGAGGCAGCTCACTATTAAGTGCTGCTATTTGAGCTATTTTTAGAACAGGCCAGCGGGCTACTCATCTGGTCCTTACGGGCTACCTGGTGCCCGCGGGCACCGCGTTGGTGACCTCTGATCTAGAGACTATTGTGTTAAAAGTTTTTAAAAAATACGATTTATTTTGAAAAACTTTACTGAGCAAGACCCTTTTAGACCCCCAATAAATTTAGTGGGACTTTTTTTTTTAAGTGTCATTGCTCAAAAAAATAGTAGCGTCCTTTTAATCAATGTTATGAGTTATTGACATTTTTTAAGGTTCCAATTATTATATCATCTAAAATATTCCACTTAAAAATTTTATTGGGTGAAAATAATGCATATTTTGTGTTTTTTCCATAAAAAAAAAACTGGGTTTTCTTTGACAAAAGGGCATGCAACTTAAATATTTAACAACTTTATATCGACAGATAGACCTAATGTTGATCTAGAGATTTAAACCTTGAATAATAATGATAATAACAATACTAAATAATGACATTTTAAATATTTTTTTTTACCAAAACCCTTCGGGGTCCCTGGGATCAAGCCTGAGTGGAGGCCTAAATGTATATTTTTTTATACATATATTGTATTGTTTTCTTTTTTATTAAAAATATCAAAATGGCCCCCTCTTGCTTTGATTTTTCAGTGTGCGGCCCTCAGTGGAAAAAGTTTGGACACCCCTGACTTATACACAAACTATCTGCTGGCAACTTTAAACTACAGTTAAAGCGCAGTGGTGCATCAACCAATAAATAGGGAAAAAATGGCCAATGTCTCTGTCCATTTACTGTATAATGTTCATTTACTTCCACGTTGTCACTGCTTGCCCTGCACTGGCTTGTAGTTGTTTATCTGGCACATAGGGTTTGGCGTTAACTGAAATAAACACAGTGCTAGAAGATATGGATCCCTTGAAGGATTTAATATAATACTGTATCAGTATATATTAAGAATATAGTAGTATTTTTTTTGTGAATATCTGCGCAGAAAGGAATACAAATCATGCAGCTCTGGTCAATGAGCAAATAGTTAACAGGTAAAGAAGAAAATGTACATTTTTGACGTTTTATGATCAAAATGATCCCACACTGCGGAATTATACCTTTTTCTTACTACCAATTAGATCAATGATGGCGATGAAAATCGACATCAAACACTGCATGCTATTATTCTGACCTAATTTACAGTAATGTGAGCTGTGATATCTGAGCCAAAAGAAGCATTTCCTGGTTAACACAGTTTGGTACTTTACAGTCAAGTGACACAGCAGCTCTATCAGTCACATGGTATATTTCTTAAACTGACTAATGCATCAAAGGACACAGTATCCCTCCTTGTGTTTCAGGCATCAATTGGTGATGTGTCTTGTTCGACTCATTACTGGTATATACTACATACAGTAAATCTATTAATAACATCATCAACATACGATACTAAAAATGCCTAACTTAGAAGACTAAAGTACTTTGTTTTTCAATTAGATAAGCAGAGGTTATTTGATGGCATTTTGGTCTCGATGAGCCGCACAAGCTCCTATCATGTAGCTGAATAAATAGCTGTAAATATTATACCGTGTTTGCTTGAGTGTATGTCAGAGAGCATGTAAAATGTCTTCACACACGTAACAAAGATGTATGTTCTCTTACAGCCGCCCCTGCCTGGGTAACAAGACCCCAAGACAGTCGTTTAGAAGAAGGTAAACCGGGTTACCTGCACTGTCATGCCAAAGCCACTCCTGAACCTGAGGTCACATGGCTCCGCAACAATATCCTGATCACACCAGAGGTCCGTTACCATGTCTTTACTCATTTATTACTTTTTAGTTTGGTTAATATTCTTTCAATAAGCATGGTCAGAATATACACAGTAAATATTTTCTCTATATTTAATTCCTGCCAGGATTCCCGTTTCAAACTGTTCCCAAATGGCACCCTAAGGATCAACAGCGTGGAGGTGTACGACGGACAGATGTATGGCTGTGAGACCAAGACAGTGGGTGGTCGACTCTCTGGCCAGGCCAGAGTTACCGTGCTGGGTAAGACAGCCAGATCTATCATCTTCAGAGAAAATCTAAAACAAATGTGGTCATGCCTCTGAGCCTGTGGGTGTGCATGTGTGTGTGCGTGTGCGCGCGTTTCCTAAAATAGGAAGAGCCGTAGGACACCCACATAGGTGTTGACTCATGTACAGCAGCTTTAGCCTGATCTCTATTGTAACATTTTATTGCAAAGATGATCTGACATGTCATTGTTGTGTCTGGCTGCTATCTCTATTTATACCATATTGATTTTTGGTTCTTTTCTTAGTGTGCAAGCATTAAAAAACTTGTATGTGGTGCTAGTATATTGAATCTGTATTTTCAAAATAGGAATAGTGCTTGAATTTCAAAGTAGAATATATATTTAATTGTTTCCTACCAGAACTGTGGTTGGTCTGACATATGCATGTATGTTTGTGTGAAGAACACAAGTCACACTTTGATTGGAACATTTAGATTGTTTGTTTGTGCCATTATAAAATGTTCTCCTTAAATTTTGATAATTTTATGAAATATTTTATGAAACGGTTAGTTTAATAAAACTGTAGTTTACGATCAGGTAGAGCAACTACACACTGTATGTGAATTAATTTTTCACCTTGTTTAAGAAAATGAATTGATCTTGTGGTAATTTGTAACCATTTATTTCACTTTTCTTTTTTCTTTTTTTTTTTTTACAACAAAAAGTATTAATTTAAAAGTAAAAAAAAAAGTAAAATAATACGAGAATATGTGTTTGTATAAGTATAAGATTTACTAATGACATAATATGCTCGAAAAAAGTAACATATGTTCCGGGTTATAGAGTAAGTCGCACCCACCAAATTTAAGAAGAAATAAATATTTTTACATATATTAGCCAACCAGACTATAAGCTGCAGCTATATACCAGTACAAAATATTTTGTTAATGTTTATTTACATACATTAATTGTTTACAAACGGTGTCTGTAACACGGTAGTAAAACATTTAATCAGACAAAACAGAAGTCAGCGTTATGGACCCACTAACTGCGAAAGCTAGCACCCCAATCAGCTAAACAGACTCAATACCTCTACAGTTACATTTTGGCGAATTTACAGAACTGAAACAATACAAAAATAATGCCATTGTAAGTTAATAATACTAACACAGACACATGTAAACTTGTTAGCATATTTGCTAATGCTAACTACACTAGTTTAATTCCACTACAATAGTATGTACAAATATGCATGAAACAATACCTGCAGACATCACACATTAGTAAGAATTGGTTAGTAATTTTAGAAAATCCTACAATGATTGAAGAATCATTTTGAACAGAAACACTATGGACAGTTTTACTTCCGGTTCAAGGCATGAAACAGGAAGTACTTTTTCAACCTGCAGGACCTGGGGTGAGCCAACTCGTTCCAGAAATGGTTCATAGCACAAATAAAAACACAATGTGTCTGTACCACTGAAATATGAAAACTTTTTGTAGAAAACTAAATATTACTGTCGTTATTGAATAAAAATCGATAAATTCTTCCGAGGATGTTGTAGTCGTAATGATTTGTGCAGTCGTTTGAGACATTTGTGATTTGGGGCTATATAAATAAACATTGATTGATGATTGAAATTAGCCGCACCACTTTATAAGCTGCTGAGTTAGAGAAAAGAAGCTGCTTATATTTAAGACAGTACGGTAAGGATTGTGAAAGTGCCGGAAACATGCTAGACGTTAAAATATGCGTATGACTTGTGCTTTTATTTATATTGCATGTTTCATGCACTGTCAAGTTTCAACACAAAATTGTTCACACCGGTAAAAAAAAGAAAAAAAAACATGGACATATCTGCGTGCACAGCACTATTGACAATAACTACACCTGGCACTGAAAATTAAGGAAAAACGCCACTTTTGAAGCGTCCACACTTGAGAACAACTTAAGATGAAGGTCGGCTAAAAAATTATATGAAACATGTTTTAAATTATATGTAAGAATAAAATATAAATAATAAATTACTAAATCATAAACTAGTGACAATAAAAGTAGTAATAACATCAATAAATAAAATTGAAAAGAACAAAATAAAAATTAAGAACCTAAGAAAAGTTTAAAAGGATCAGTACAAATCCTGATTGAAAAGGTGTGTGTTTACTCCTTTATATATATATATATATATATATATATATAAATCAGTGGTCTCTGCAGTCCTGAGGCCACAGGTAGACCCTCGGGTTTATTTGAGTATGAGCTTGTTATTTATCACCATCGTATTTTTACCTCCTGTTTATGTCTCAGCACTCCCTCCTCTTTGTGTTAACCATGCATGTAATAAGTGTCCGTGTGGCGTTTCGACTTGTTTCAGAGAAGCTTAAGTTCACGCCGACCCCCCAACCCTCTCAGTGCCTGGAGCTGGATAATGACATCACCATACAGTGCTCTGCTAAAGGCAGAGAGAGGCCTACCATCCACTGGACTAAAGCAGGTGTGTTCTAAGTTATTAATACACCACGCATGGTTCCAAAATGTGAAATCCAGTTTAAGACGTATGAGAATAACATCTGTAAAATACAACATTTTGTTTTTTTTCATTTCAGTGAAGTAGTCCTAGCCAAACTCTTGTAAAATATAAGAGACAATCCAGAAGTAGCTCCTACTAGCCAGAAGTGAAAGAACATTTGTGCACAAGCAAGTTGTAAAACATTAGCTTGTGTCTAAGAGCTCGTGCACGCAAGCATAAAGCTATTTTAAGCCTGTAGTTGATAAAAGAGAGGATATAGAGTAGATCCCATCCTCTCACTATGCCACATACAGTATTTGAGATTTATTTTCCCTACTTCAAATTGTAATTAGTTTTTTTTAATGTTAACCTAAATAGAAATAGATTATCTGACTATCTACAGAGGAAAGTTCTCCAGGTATTAATCCAAATTAGAGCGCTTTCACACAAGACAATTCACATATTCCAGCAGGAAGATCCTTTGACAAGATACATTGTTAAACTGCATGTTTCCCTTAGTACAATATTGCAGCTTCACCACATTACAATTTTTTTCAAGCACATTCTATAATATTTTTGCCCTAAATTAAGCATGTTCATGCTTAAAATGGGCTAAATGAACTAAAAATATCAATAGTACAATTGTATTGGCCACTAGATGAGACCAATCTGAGCACGCTGTCCAATAACGGGGCCACTGATTGGCTCAGTCTCAGGCAGAATTAATATACTGGATTAAAAGGTGACCAAACTGTCTCATTTCATGTCTGGAGGGCTCTCATAATGTTATAACAATATTTTAAACGTATAACATTTTTTTGTGCTTTAGCTATGAAAATGTTATAATTGTTTCCTACTTTGCGGAAATTCATTTGATGCGGTCATATCTGGACCCAATTAACAGCGATAAACAAGGGATTACTGTAAATCGTTTGTATGTGATTGATACTTAATGTGTAAAACTGAGTTCAAAATTACTTTTAATAACTATGCATGGCATATTATAGCGTTTAGAGCAGGGCTCTCCAACAAATGATATTTGCTTAAACTCTTAGTATTGCTTTTTATGTGTTCAATTCAGACATTATGCTTCTATTAAATGACCAATGAGCAGAACATAGCATGCGGACAATGACCAGACTGTTTAAGTGGAGCCCTGTTTCATAAATAAAGTATAATTCAGAGGGTGCCAGTCAGAAAAATAAATTCACAAAGTGTCAAAGTAAAGTGGGTCTGGGTTAGTTTTTTCCTTATTCCTGTAGAATGCACTGAATTTATGTAAGAGAGAGAGAGATGATACACTATTATCTGCTCACAGATACTACCTGGTGGTTCTTAGAGCACACTGCAGCTATTCCTGGATAGTCCCACTCCTAAATGTTTCAGTCACATGCAGGATTATCAAAGGAATGAGGCAGAATTACAACCTTACCTACTGTAGCTCTAATTGTGATGAAGTATCAGAAATGTTTAGATGCGTCCATCTACTGTATTCGTTAATCTGATAACGCTGTCAAAATTCCCCATTTCACACATCGTAAACCAGCAAAGATGTAGACTTATTACTCTACCTTCATTAAGTGTAACCTCCACTTGCTTTGTGTGTGCCCCTCTGTTGCCCCCTGCAGACGGAGGAGACTTGCCACCCCATGTGGAGCAGAAAAACGGCCAGCTTCACTTCTCCAAAGTTACCCGCAGTGACGCCGGCAACTACACCTGCATTGCTTCTAACAGCCTCCAAGGGGAGATCAGAGCCTTCGTGTCCCTCACAGTGGCGGGTAAAACTGCTCGTTCATCATCCTTGAAGCTCTGAGAGAAAAATACACATTAGTCGCCACTCCCGTGTTGCAAGCAGTTGTGGTTTTTGTGTATTTGAGGTTACTTTCATGAAGATGAGATCCATTGATCATTGTCACTCAGTGGCAGCATTTACTGGTAGTTGGTGGCCTTTTTACAGCCCCATAATAATTTGCATTTGCCCAGTAGAGTGTGACTTAGAGCAATGTTGACCACAGTCCCCACAGCCTTTTTATTCTTAGCCCACTTTTGAAGGAAGTGTTTAACTCAGGATTGTGTCTTTTTGTGTGTGTGTGTCTCTGTGTGTGTCCCCTTGTGAACATTTGCAGTGTACATTCGCTTTAAAGTGGAGCCAGAAAACACAACAGTGTACCAGGGCCATACAGCTATCCTGCGCTGCCAGGCCACTGGCAGCCCAGAGCCTCACATCCACTGGATGGTCAAAGACAAGACGTTGGACATCAGTAGGAACAGGAGGTATGCTCTGCTGAAGAACATTGCTAATGCTGGGTTTCCTTTTTTCAGATTCAGGGTGTCAAATGCTCTTTTTTATTCAAACGTTAAATAATCACAAGTATTAGTGCAAGCAAAAACAACGGCAATACAGAATTATTACCCTGAACTCAGTGGCTTTGTTGGTATTTCTGCATTCTAGGAAGTAAAAAATCAGAAATTTCAGACCTCCACTAGGGAAAAGTTGAGTTCATACAAATTTAGGTTGTAGTGTAGTGGCTAAACAATGACTGCACTCATTACGACGCAATTTAATGCTGTAAAGCAGTGGTTCTCAAATGGGGGCACGTGTACCCCTTGGGGTACTTGAAGGTATGCCAAGGGGTACGTGAAATTTTTTAAAAATAGCAACAATTCAAAAATCCTGTATAAATATATTTATTGAAAAGTACAAAAATACAACAAAATACGAATATAAGTTCATAAACTGTGAAAAAAAATACAACAATGCAATATTCAGTGATGACAGCTATATTTTTTGTGGACATGTTCCATAAATATTGATGTTGAAGATTTATTTTTTTGTGAAGAAATGTTTAGAATTATGTTCATGAATCCAGATGGATCTCTATTACAATCCCCAAAGAAGGCACTTTAAGTTGATGATTACTTCTATGTGTAGAATTATAATTGAATCACTTGTTTATTTTTCAACAAGTTTTTAGTTATTTTTATATATTTTTTTCCAAATAGTTCAAGAAAGACAACTACAAATGAGCAATATTTTGCACTATTACACAATTTAATAAATCAGAAACTGATGACATAGTGCTGTATTTTACTTCTTTATCTCTTTTTTGCAACCAAAAATGCTTTGCTCTGATTAGGGGGTACTTGAATTAAAAAAATGTTCAAAGGGGGTACATCACTGAAAAAAGGTTGACAACCACTGCTGTAAAGAAATATAAATATGCGTATATATCCTCATGTGTTGTATTAGATATATTGCACATTGAAAAACTGTTAGGCAGTAAAATAGTCAAACAAGAAACTACTTTGTTGCGTATCAATGTTGATCGTTGTTGGCCTGAACACCAGGATGTAGAGACGGCAGGCAATGTGCAGGTAAAATGTATTTACATAAATTAATCCGCTTGGAAGCGCACAGGGAACTATAGGGCAAGCTTTATGCAGCATGAAAGCAGGCAAAGCAGAGGACACACAGAGGAGTGCTCAGACAAGACAAGTGGTGGAGAAAAACAAGAAGTGGAAAACAAAAATAGGAGCGCTGGACAGGAAGTAATTAAGAAAATATTAATAAAGTCAAAACTGTCATGTGCGATCATGACATGACTCATTAAAATAATTCCATACTGAATTGCAATAGTCATCACTCGAGGTTGAAATCTTAAAACACCTCAGGATGCGATCCAATTCCGGTCATCACAATAAATATTCAATGGAAGCCTTTCACCAACATTCATCCATCCATTTTCCACCGCTTGTCCCGTTCTGGATCGCGGGGTGGTGCTGGAGCCTATCTCAGCTGCATTTGAGCGGAAGGCTGGGTACACCCTGGACAAGTCGCCAACTCATTCCTTTCACCAACATTTGCGGCCAAAATAATTTTTCCCCAGACCAAATTTTGAGTTAAATATTTATTTGAAAATTGGGTGTCTTTTAGCTGAAAATGTGGAATGTGGCTTAATATTTTTTTAAACATTATTATTTGTGATTCGTCAAACGATACAGAAACATTGATACCTTAGGATTTTAAGGAGTGATACTGTGTCTCTCGAAGTCTCAATGTGTGTGTCACTATTAGAAAAAATGTGATCGATGCAGCTAATGCAGTTTCATTTGGCTGTGAAGTGGCAATTGGCCTCACAAATAACAGTTCATACTGAAAAAGTCGGCATAGCTCGGTTGGTAGAGTGGCCATGCCAGCAACTTGAAGGTTGCAGGTTCGATTCCCACTTGTGCCATCCTAGTTACTGCCGTTGTGTCCTTGGGCAATACACTTTACCCACCTGCTCCCAGTGCCACCCACACTGGTTTAAATGGAACTTAGATATTGGGTGTCACTATGTAAAGCGCTTTGAGTCACTTGAGAAAAGCGCTATATAAATATAATTCACTTCACTTCACTAGAATGTGTCACCATCATTTAACCATTGAAATAGGACTAAGAAATATGAAAAAAAACAGTGCAGTGTCAATAGAGCTTATGAGCGTGCCGTACACTCCCTAAGGCGTTATTTACCCATCGCTAATCATCAACATAATTTTTTTCATTCTACTATGCTTTAATTGTTTATTTTTGTCTTCTTATGACAAATAGTTCCATGTTCAGAATTGTTCACACTATCTCTAGTCTTCAGGGGAGATCCAGCAATTTGAGCAAAAATGTAAAAACATGTAAGAACAAGTTTGTGTTAAAATAAAGAAAAAGAAAAGCAAGTTTATTTTTTTTATTTTTACTTCTTACCACGGGCTTAGAAAATATACAATCACCTCTCTGTATATATAAAGTGGGTAGCTCAGGGTACCTCACTTTGGAAAAAAAAAAACATTTATGCCACGCGTTACCAAAATACGTTAGAAGGATGCAAATAATTGTTCTTGTTTTGTTGTTGGATTTTTTTGGAGGAGGGGTTCAAAATAGTTACAGAATAATTTTCCAAATGTACTGTAAAAAAAACATCTGTCATGAATTAATTTGTTCTTGCCACTTCCTTGTGCTATTTTCAGCCAGAAAATACCCATTTAACCAATAAATATTCACGTGTATTAAAATTTGGTGAGGTTATAAATGAGTTTGGGTGTAATTTTATCTGCTTAGTTGAAGATCCAGGAGATGATTTAGTTCGTAACAGGAATTGTTTGAAAATGTGCAGCATTTCATATTATAGAAGCCAGAAAGACAGAATCGCTGCTAAAAGTATCACCACTACTATTTTTTCACGCTTATGGCTTCTTATAAAACATGACAGCATTGGACATGTTATTCTTCAGGACACGGAAAACAAGGCAGTGTCATGTGTAGAACAGTGTTCTGTTAGTAGGGCTCGCCCTTCTGTCAAGTCCTCCACATTGTGAACATAATGAGTTCATCTTTTTACATCTGAGTCATTCTTTCTTCCAGGATCCAGAAGATGCCCAATGGCTCCCTGGTGATTTCAGACGTCACTACAGACGACACAGGCAGATACACGTGTGTGGCGGGGAACAGCTGCAACATCAAAGACCGTGTGGCTCAGCTCTATGTCGTGGGTTAGTCTCAAACGCACACTAATGAGCACAGAGACACACAGTGGACACAAGGCACGATCACAAGCGCTGGATGAAAGCGTTTATTAAACCTTCCTACTACCCTTGTCATCCACCTCGACAGGTTAATAACTACGGCTTCATCTGTGACGCCACAGCTGTCAAGGGAGTGATGGGATTGGGCAGAATAACGCTTTTGTCTCCTGTATCGTCCGTCTCAAGCTTAATTATACAATATGTGCCCAAAAATAGAGGCTAAAATATGGTAATATTGCACGGATAAATAGATAGAAAGATACATTGTCATCTCCAAGAGCAGCTTTACAAGGGTAGGCATGCAAAGTTTAGGAAAATGTTTGACTAAAAATTGCATAATAATAAATATACCTATATTACCTGCTCAGTGGCCAAGTCGGTAGTTTGTGAGTTAAAACCCTGGCCGACTCATATCAAACACTATACAATTGGAACCCATTACCTCCCAGCTTGTCACTCAGCATCAAGGGTTGGAATTGGGGTTAAAATCATCAAGATGATGTCCGAGCGCGGCCACCGCTGCTGCTCATTGCTCCCCTCACCTCCTAGGGGGTGGTACAAGGGGATGGTTCAAACTCAAAGAGTAATTTCACCACACTTAGTGTGTGTGTCTGACTATCAGTGGTACTCTAACTTAAACTTTAAGCAAAATAAGAGACATTAAAATACAAAACAAGATCAGATAAAACAGTTCCGGTTTCATGGTGCGAAATGTTACAGAGCAGAAGGACAAAAGACCAATGTGCAAGTTTTGTGTAGTGTATGTAATAGGTAATATAAGGTAGGTCATCATTTTACTTAAATGGGTAATGATTCAAAATATCTGAAAAGAAGTCCAGTTTATATTTTTGAAACCTGTCTCAGCAATTACTGATGATGTGTTTACTTTCTGTGTTCAACATGTACCAGGTCAGCAGTTTTGTGTATAGTAAAAGAAAGAATAAAACAGAGTTAAAATAAATAACATAACAAAAACGAAACAAATAAAATGTGGCCATAACTTCTTACAAACTGTCTTTGGAAGGTAATAAATAGCACGAGACAATTGGATTTAGACAACATTGTGGTTCTTTAGTTGTCTTCACACAAAATCATACAAAAGGGGTTTCAAAGACTTGTTCTACTTTCCAAACATAGCAAGCGACTTTCATTATTCATGTGCCCTGTGGCCGACAGATAAGCCAGCGCAAACCTATGAGGAGGATGAGGACCGAGCCCCTTATAAGATGATTCAAACCATCGGCTTGTCTGTGGGGGCAGCTGTGGCTTACATCATCGTGGTGCTGGGCCTCATGTTCTACTGCAAAAAGAGACGCAACGCCAAACGACTGCACAAGGGTCAAGATGGAGAGGAGCCAGAGATGGAGTGTCTTAATGGTATGTGTCTTTGGATGTATAGGGATTTATTAAACTAGCTGGGGAATATTCAGTACGGTTGTGTGAATGTATTTATTTATTTTATTACCTCAAATTTAGTGTAAAATATTCCTCTTTAAGTTAAATATTACTATTGCAGAGGTTGTGAGAACTTCTGTTGATATGAAGGGCATAGGCAAGTTTGACAACTGCCAGAATCTGGTTGTTTGCTGCCATCTTGTGTTCATGTTTTGAACTACGTCTAATTTTACTTGAGCTTGTTCTTGAAACTTTGCAACTTTCCCACTTTTTTGATTCTTTAAAGGAAGTTGACAATAAATCTTGCCCCAGATGGCTCCAATATTTTTTAAATAATTATATTATTTATGTTATAAATGATATAGTAGCAAAAGTATGATTAGTGTTATGTGAACTAAGCAAATGAATTAAAATCCAAACCATATCTGTGTATCTAAAAAATGTTTTATAATTTACTAGAGCTGTCAATAATAATGAATTAATACATGTGATTAATGAAAGTAATGTGTGGCATTATTATGTATGCAAGCAGAATAATCGCGCAATTTATTTTGACTATTCATCCTCCTTTACTTTATAGTTATACGGTCAGTGATCAGATCAATGCAAATGTCAGTGAAATGATAAGTGAGGACACCAAGAAGATGCTGGCAAATTTCACTTTAGTTGCCACCTTTTGAGCAAATACATGACGTGCAATTAAGTAAAACATTTCAAAAATATATATTCCTGTATGACAGTCCGACATTAAATTTACATTTTTGTCCAAATATTGGAATCTCTTTTTTAAAGTTGATTTAAATTATACAAGTCAAAAATAATTATTGATGATAATGTGATTAATCTGACTAAAACATTTAATCATTTGACAGCACTAATCTTCAATATACAATTAATAAATTAAACATTGTAAGCTAAAATTATAAGCCGTACTGGCCAACTTATTAAGGTTGACCAGGAATCTACTTTTCT
Organism: Nerophis ophidion; assembly: GCF_033978795.1. Lineage (NCBI taxonomy): Eukaryota > Metazoa > Chordata > Actinopteri > Syngnathiformes > Syngnathidae > Nerophis > Nerophis ophidion. The sequence goes on from NC_084619.1 coordinate 26,877,519, forward strand.
GGCTGCAATTTAAATGTTTCTCTGTTAGACATGCACAGACTCTGGGAATTATTTGTTTTTCTGATAAAAGATATCTGTACATTTTATTACCATGAGAAAATTCTAGGTCAAAGCCATTCGCTCAATCATTTTGGAGGCTTAAGCTTAATAGGACAGCTGCTGTTTGGTATAATCTTGTACATACACATAGATTTGATCATATACATTGACAGCCTGTTATGACGGTAACATATTATTATAATGATAAGAAAGGGTTAGATTTACAGTGTATAGCAGTTTTCTGGACACCCAAGGCACATAAAATGTTTTCCAATTTTGAATATGTGCTGTGTTTATCAGGCGGGGCTGTTCAGCAAAATGGCCACACCACCACTGAGATCCAGGAGGAGGTGGCACTCACTAACATGGGCACCATGGCCACAACCGAGAAGCGCCACAGCCACGTCAACAGCGACAAGCTGCACTTTCCCCGAGCAAACTTGCAAACTATCACTACTTTAGGTAACTGATCCACAGGACGCAAACGCGTGTTAACAAATCAGCCATCATTGAGCAGACTGTGACGTTTGGTTATCTTCGCAGGTAAAGGTGAGTTTGGCGAAGTCCTTTTGTCCAAAGCCAAAGGCGTCGAGGAGAGAGAGGAGGAAACGGTGGTGCTGGTGAAGAGCCTCCAGACTAAAGACGAACAGCTTCAGCTAGACTTTCGCAGAGAAGCAGAGATGTTCGCCAAGCTCAGCCACTCCAACGTAGCTCGTCTGCTGGGCCTGTGCAGAGAGGCGGAGCCGCACTACATGGTCCTGGAGTATTACGACCTGGTATACTTACACAATAACGAATTTAGCAAAGGATTCAAGTAGACTTTAGGTTAAAATACCTTCTTGTCTATGTGATCAGGGAGATTTAAAGCAGTTTCTGAGGATTTCTAAGAACAAAGATGACAAGGTCAAATCTCAGCCCATCAGCACGAAGACCAAAGTAAGTGTTAACGATTGACACACCATCAACACGACACCCTGACTTCATGCTCTATCAGCTCATTAAACAAGAAATATAGCCAGTGACTTAAATAAAACAATGATTGTACCCATGAAAAAAACTAAAAATGCTATGAAATACATTTTAAATTCAATGTTGCACATAAAGAAAGAATTACAAGAATACAGTGCAGTATCGTACAGTTACACAACATCATGCCTTGTGAAAGCATCCATCCATCCATCCATCTTCTTCCGCTTATCCGAGGTCGGGTCGCGGGGGCAGCAGCCTACGCAGGAAAGCCCAGATTTCCCTCTCCCCAGCCACTTCTTCTAGCTCTTTCCAGGTGATCCCGAGGCATTCCCAGGCCAGCCGGCAGACATAGTCTTCCCAACGTGTCCTGGGTCTTCCCCGTGGCCTCCTACCGGTTGGACGTGCCCTAAACACCTCCCTAGGGAGGCGTTTGGGTGGCATCCTGACCAGATGCCCGAGCCCCCTCATCCGGCTCCTCTCAATGTGAAGGAGCAGCGGCTTTACTTTGAGTTCCTCCTGGATGGCAGAGCTTCTCACCCTATCTCTAAGGGAGAGCCCCGCCACACGGCGGAGGAAACTCATTTCGGCCGCTTGTACTTGTGATCTTGTCCTTTCGGTCATGACCCAAAGCTCATGACCATAGGGGAGGATGGGAACGTAGATCAACCGGTAAATTGAGAGCTTTGCCTTCCGGCTCAGCCCCTTCTTCACCACAACGGATCGGTACAACGTCCGCATTACTGAAGACGCCGCACCGATCCGCCTGTCGGTCTCACGATCCACTCTTCCCTCACTCGTGAACAAGACTCCTAGGTTCTTGAACTCCTCCACTTGTGGCAGGGTCTCCTCCCCCACCCGGAGATGGCATTCCACCCTTTTCCAGGCGAGAACCATGGACTTGGACTTGGGGGTGCTGATTCTCATTCCGGTGGCTTCACACTTGGCTGCGAACCGATCCAGTGAGAGCTGAAGATCCCGGCCAGATGAAGCCATCAGGACCACATCCTCTGCAAAAAGCAGAGACCTAATCCCGCGGCCACCAAACCGGAACCCCTCAACGCCTTGACTGCGCCTAGAAATTCTGTCCATAAAAGTTATGAACAGAATCGGTGACAATGGACAGCCTTGGCGGAGTCCAAACCTCACTGGAAATGTGTTCGACTTACTGCCGGCAATGTGGACCAAGCTCTGACACTGATCGTACAGGGAGTGGACCGCAACATTAAGACAGTCCGATACCCCATACTCTCTGAGCACTCCCCACAGGACTTCCCAAGGGACACGGTCGAATGCCTTCTCCAAGTCCCTCTACTGGATTTATAGCTGAGCACTTTTTTTTTCAGTCGATAACGGCATCATGTTCTATTGGAGTTTTAATTAAAATGTATTTTTTGATATTCCAAATGTCGAACTGTGAACAGGCGGGGATTAACTGTATTGTAATTTCCCCTTCAACCTTTCCACCCTCTGTCCAGGTTTCCATCTGTGCTCAAGTGGCTCGTGGGATGGAACATCTGTCCAATCACCGCTTTGTCCACAAAGACTTAGCCGCTCGTAACTGCCTAGTCAGCAGTCAGAGACGCATCAAAGTGTCGTCCCTCAGCCTTAGCAAGGACGTTTACAAAAGGTCAGACACGTCAATTGGAATTCTGACTATTTAAAAAGTCTCATTTAGGTGTTTTAGCAGCTAACAGTGCTTGTTCCTCTGTGTGTTCACGCGCGTGTGTGTGTGTGTGTGTCCATGCTTGTCTAGTGAGTACTATCACTACAGACAAGCGTGGATCCCTCTGCGCTGGCTCCCTTCAGAGTCTGTGTTTGAAGACGACTTCTCCACCAAGTCTGATGTTTGGGCCTTTGGAGTGCTCATGTGGGAGGTGTTCAGTCACGGGGAAATGCCTTACACCAAACTTGGAGACAATGAAGTGCTAGAAGGTCAGTGTCAGCAGTTTTGCCATGATGTACCACCACAACTGTGTGGAACTGTACAGAATATTGAAAATCTCATGAAAATGAATTTAACGTGTTGTTTACTACATATTTTAGGTCGAATGGTTGATATAGGTTTTTAAGAAATACAGTATAATTATGCTTTTTTATTGCACAGCCTCCTACCTGTTTCAACTTGAATAAAGTAAATAAATAACATACTGCACTAAATTACATGATATCTACAGTATCCATATTGTTATCTTCTACTAAAAGTGGAATAAAGTTTTGAAAATTGTAGTTATTTCTCTCATAGCTAATTATTATGTTTAATAGTTTGCTTTTTAGATTCAGTCACAAAGTCATAACTACAATCTAAATGCAAAAAAATAAACTAAGCAAAAACCATTCAAACAGCTTACTAATGTGTTTTGTTATTATCTATCAACAATATGTATTTATTTCTAGTGTCTATGTTATACAGCACTATAATAGCATGTGAGGAAATGTAAATGACTTTATTATCTTTTATATACAACATTATAATAACAAGTGATGAAATCTAACTGCATTATTTTTAGTATCTATTTCAAACTGCTTCATAACATGTGACGAAATGTAAAGTAAGTACTTTTGTATCTATTTTTAAATAAAATCATGATAACATGATGGAATGTAAATTTATAAATTTTAATAAGTATCTTCATAAGTGATGATGGGAAGTAAAATCATTATGTATTATATTCTTACTCTGGTTGGAAATAATGATCAGCTGTTTTAAAAGCATGAATTTTAATGAAATGGGAGAAGCTTTGAATGTTCTGTGTTCCTGTTTCCATGCCAGTGTCATTTAAAAAACAATACTTGTGCCAGAGCAGACGTTGGCTCTCCATAGCTGACATCATGGTGCCTGCAAACTGGTTGCCAGACATACTATACTTAACATATTTTTACAATAATTTCACTCTCTGTTAGGGCTTTGTGATGTGGCTGAAAACTGTATCACGACAAAAGGTAATATCAGTCAATATCGATATATTTTTGAGATTTTTTATGACCTCTCAAAAATAAGGACAAAGAAAAAAATATAATAAATGTAAACATTTTTGTTGAAAATGTTACCTTACTCTGATTTTAATCCCCTTAGTTATCAAGGCAGAAAAGAAAGGAAATGTCAACACAAAACCCTCAATCAATGTAAACACAATTCTAAAATCACATTGAACACGTAACAATAACTAACCTCTTAAAAGGAAGGTGGATAAATAACGAATAGAAATGCTTATTAAAGTGTATTGAAATAGTACAAAGTGTGAAAATGTAAACATGGACAAACCTGAGAAGAACAATTTTCTGCAGGTTAAGAAACAGGAAGTTATGGCTGTGCTCTAAATGGTGAGCGCGGCTAAGGTGTGGTACTACTGGTCTTGGTGAGGAGGAGAGTCTTGCAAAACCACAGACCAAATTGGTCTGACTACGGTCTGTTTTTTAAAAAATCCCCAAACTGCCATACCTTTGAGGTGAATTCCTGTTTTATCAACAATTTTTTTTGCTTTCTGCTGCACTCATTTTTACTTTCTCTTCTCAAGAACCAACCGCGAGACAACAAGATGACGCTACCAAACTTGATAGTTGTTACCTAATTGGCTGTTAAGGCTGGAACATACTCTTGCGTCACGTAGCTTGTGTCCCCTCTCACGCATCTCGTTTGATTTAGAGTCCTTCCGTGGAGGTTGGTGCCAGACGTGTAATTCTTTTTGAAACACTAAGATGCAGTGTGTCCTGAAGGAGCAACTGCAGCTGTGGTTGACTAGATATTTACCTTCTCTTGAAAAGTGACGACAACCACAACATCGACATTGTTGTCTACACTGAAACTAATCATTCAGAATCATCAGTTTACTTTTAATTGATGTTTAACCTATCAACTTGAGGAGAATACCTTGCTGGAGATGGACTGTGCAATTTCTGAACGAGTTTTGGCAGAGGACGCCATTATTATTTGCAATGCAATACCATGAAATTATAAATGGGTTGTACTTGTACTTTTATAGCGCTTTTCTACCTTCAATGTACTCAAAGCGCTTTGATACTACACTCTTAGAAATAAAAGTGCTAAGTAGAACCATATAAGGTTCTTCGGTTCGCCCTCACAGGAGAACCTTTTTTTGGAAGGTTCTACCTAGAACCCAACATGAAGGGTTATACCTAAATCTGTGTGTGTAAGGTTCAACCCAGAACCCCCCATGAGAGGTTCTACAAAGAACCCACGCAGGGAGTTCCACTAAGAACCCTTTCTGGTTTCATGGGTTTCATTTAGAACCCACACAGGGAGTTCCACTAAGAACCCTTTCGTATTTCAAGGGTTTCATCTAGAACCCACGCAGGGATTTCCACTAAGAACCCTTTTTTATTTCAAGGGTTTTCCTCTAGAACTCACGCAGGGAGATCCACTAAGAACCCTTTCGTATTTCAAGGGTTTACTGGAACCCTTAGTGTTAGTGAGAACCCTTTTAAAACCAATTATTCAGAAAAGGGGGTTTAAAGGGTTCTCTGGATCAAAATGGTTCTTACTGGAACCATGAGTGTTACCAAGAACCCTTGAAAACCCCTTTCTTCGGGACAGGGTTTTTCAGAAGCAAATGGTTCCAGTTAGAACCTCAGCCCTTGTAGAAGATCCCTTTTGGAACCCTTATTTCTAAGAGTGTACTTCCACATTTACCCATTCACACACACATTCACACACTGATTGAGGGAGCGGCCATGCAAGGCGCTAACCAGCACTCATCAGGAGCAAGGGTGTAGTGTCTTGCTCAGAACACAACGGACGTGACGGGTTGGTACTGGGTGTGGATTGAACCAGGGACCCTCGGGTTGCGCACGGCCACTCTACCAACTGCGCCACGCCGTGGGATAATAAACCAAATTGTTGAGTAACTATTTTAACAACATGCTGGTGGTAATGTTTATGGTCATGTGCTATTGATGTGTGGCAATAAAAGTTAAAAAGAGTGTCAGCTTACAAAACGCTGAAAAACGACACATTCAATAGTAATTTTTAGAGCTTACCGAAATGTGAAGTTCACACTATCTGTTTTCATGCAAATGTCTAATCACTGTTGTTTCATTTTATACAACAACTTGTCTTAAGTCTGCTCTCCTGTGGTCGAAGACTCTCCTCTGCAAAAGCTGACCAATCACAGCTCCGCGGTCTGCGTCGCCACAGACGCAAAGCTTGGATTTTTGGGGGGTGTATGCAAGGCTTGCGGAAGGTACTCAGGGGAGGGGGCAAGACGGCGTCGTTTACGCAAGTTACTTGACTCGAGAGTGTACACCAGGCTTTATCGTGTCACTCCCACTCATCAGTAATCCCTTCCTGCATTTGTTCATGCAACCAACCTTGCTTTGCAACTTCCGGTTTCTTCCAACAAGAAAGATATATTTTTTTTAATGTTTTATTGAACGCATTTGTTATTGCTATCGATTCCGTGTCTATCACAATATACATTGAGATCGTTTTATCGGACAGTCCTACCCTCTGTACAATGTATGATGAATCATTCCAAAAATGCCCTCGTGGGATCATTTGAGCCCTTGAAAACACAAACAGGATACATCTGCGTGGCGCAGTGGAAGAGTGGCCGTGCGCAACCCAAGGGTCCCTGGTTCCATCCCCACCTAGTACCAGCCTCGTCGCGTCCGTTGTGTCCTGAGCAAGACACTTCACTCTTGCTCCTGATGGGTGCTGGTTAGCGCCTTGCATGGCAGCTCCCTCCATCAGTGTGTGAATGTGTGTGTGAATGGGTAAATGTGGAAGTAGTGTCAAAGCGCTTTGAGTACCTTGAAGGTAGAAAAGCGCTATACAAGTACAACCCATTTATCATTTATTTATTATCCTACACTGCACCTGACGTGCATTGTTTCACATGCCTCTTTACTGGCAGGTGGGGGCGCTGTTCTGCAAGTAGCAGCTTTGTTCCAACATTGCTGTTAGTTTATGGAAAGGTAAAACTGCGTTACATAAACTATATTATACACAGTCTGTTTGAATGAGGTACTTTAGCAAATGGCTCAAAGCAGCGTCCTATGGAGTATGTACGATTATGTCTCTCAAAATACGATCAATGGAATCTTCTGGTACGATAATTTCTCACATCTGCCAACACTGGATTGAATCCATAGTTGCCTCAATTGCTTCAAAATGAATGCATTATTTTTCTCTAACCAACACCCTCTGCAGGCTTGCAGACAGGGAAGCTGAAGCTGCCCCCTATAGAAGGATGCCCCTCCAAAATGTCCAAGCTCATGGTCAGCTGCTGGGCCCCCAGCCCCAAGGAGCGGCCCTCCTTCAGCGACGTGGTGCGCACCCTGGGAGAGACGTCCTCTGACAGCAAAGTGTGACACAGCAACGTCCCGCGTAGTGGAACGTAAGTCTTCTCTCTTCCTGCGAACAAAGACGGGACTGTTTAGTCTCACTCTTCAGGGACCAAGGAGAATTTTAAATATGCATTTCAGACTAGAAAGGAGAATTGTTTGCCATTTCAGTGGAAGCGCACACAGATTTTTTCCTTTTTTTTTTTTTTATTTCGTGAGCGCTGCCTGGAGTTTTTACGTTTGCCTTAAACGCAACATGGAGGACATCCCTCTTGCTCAACTTCCTGTCTGTGTGAGCCTGCCGGTTCGGTCGCAGAGACTCTTTACAAACTCTGTGCCTCTATTCTCCACACACACACTGAGAATGTGGTCTTCTATTATACAACTGTCCTTGAACCTATCATCCTCATTATCGCCACCAGGATGCTCAAATCAGTGTGTGTGCATGAAGGTGTGTAACTGTTACACAAGGCAGACTGGTTTGAAAATGACTCTTTCAGGATGATAAAACAAACAAACAAAATACAGAGCCAAGAATTGACTGTTCCATTTTGTATATTTTAAAGAGTGTTTTTGTTCTTGTATCAACTTTTGCGGTGCTTATTATCTAACACTATGTCCAAGTTTCAGGGATCCGCTGGGAGTGTGTTGAACCTGCAGAGGTCCTCACTTGTGGGTCCACCTGTTTGTGTGTGCAATGCTGCAAAAGGGGACCAGTGTACATAATGTAGAGGCCTTGCACTAACCACCCTCCTTTGTTCTTCTGCCAACACAGTGTGTTGAAGGCCTCTTTATTTATAGTGAAAGTCCTGTGTGTGTGTTTTTTTTATTTGGATCAGTGTGTTGTAGAAAGGTACTGCTCTAACGTCATTCTCATGATCCGCCTGTGTGTTTATGGCCCAACCGCCTAAACATGCTAACAAAAAACTGAGTCAATGCTGGTCACCAGTATACTGAAATAAGTGCCTGGTAAATGAAGGATGATCTAAAAGTTGTTTCCCTTTTTTTTTTTTTTTTCTTACATGATCTAATCAAATCCCTTTGATGACACCTTTTTGTATAAGTTGTTTTTAGTGTGATATGTTTCTATGAATGCTAGGCCCTCACTTCTAAACCTTTTTTTATCTGCTTCAGCAAAAGTCCACTGTTACTGTATAATGGATATATACAAAAGTATACATACTGCTCCCAATAAAGGTTCACAACATTTTTACTCAATTGTTTTTTGGAAAAAGGTTGCATGTTCAGTAACGGCTGATTCTGTAGAGCAGGGGTCACCAGCGCAGTGCCCGCGGGCACCAGGTAGGCTGTAAGGACCAGATGAGTAGCCCGCCGGCCTGTTCTGAAAACAGCAGCACTTACCAGTGAGCTGCCTCTATTTTTTAAATCGTATTTATTTACTAGCAAGCTGGTCTCGCTTTGCTCGACATTTTTAATTCTAAGAGAGACAAAACTCAAATAGAATTTGAAAATCTAAGAAAATATTTTGAAGACTTGGTCTTCACTTGTTTAAATAAATTCTTTTTTTTTTTTTTACTTTGCTGCTTATAACTTTCAGAAAGACAATTTTAGAGACAAAATACAACCTTAAAAATTATTTTAGGATTTTTAAACACATATATCTTTTTACTTTTTAAATTCCTTCCTCTTCTTTCCTGACGATTTAAATCAATGTTCAAGTAAATTTATTTTTTTTGTTGTAAAGAATGATACATACATTTTAATATAATTCTTCATCTTAGCTTCTGTTTTTTCGACAAAGAATATTTGTGAAATATTTCTTCAAACTTTTTATGATTAAAATTAAAAAATATATATTCTGACAAATTTATAAAATCTGTAGAATCGAATTTAATACTTATTTCAAAGTCTTTTGAATTTCTTTTTGAATTTTTGTTCTGGAAAATCTAGAAGAAATAATGATTTGTCTTTTTTAGAAATATATATCGGTCCAATTTGTTATATATTATAACAAAATGCAGATTGGATTTTAACCTATTTAAAACATGTCATCAAAATTCTAAAATTAATCTTAATCAGGAAAAATGACTAATGTTGCATAAATTATTTTTTTTATTTTTTCAAAAAGATTTTTCTTTTCTTTTTTTCTGTTCAATTTTGAATTTTAAAGAGTCGAAATTGAAGATAAGCTATGTTTTAAAATTTAAATACATTTTTTTTCCTGTTTTCTCCGCTTTTAAACCGTTCAATTAAGTGTTTTTTTCATAATTTATTCCCTACAAAAAACTTTCCGTAAAAGGAAAAAAATGTACGACTGAATGACAGACAGAAATACCTATTTTATATATATATATATATATATATATATATATATATATATATATATATATATATATATATATATATATATATATATATATATATATATATATATATATTTATTTATTAAAGGTAAATTGAGCAAATTGGCTATTTCTGGCAATTGATTTAAGTGTGTATCAAACTGGTAGCCCTTCGCATTAATCAGTACCCAAGAAGTAGCTCTTGGTTTCAAAAAGGTTGGTGACCCCTGCTGTAGATGGTCTGTATTTTTATGATGTGTTTACTGTACCTGGACCACCCCCAAAGCGCTATACACTATATGTCACATCCACTCGCTGATGGTGGAAGCAGCAAGGTGGGTGAAGTGTCTTGCCCAAGGAAACAACAGCCGTGACTACCGTATTTTCCATACCATAGGGTGCACTGGATTATAAGGTGCACTGCCGATGAATGGTCTATTTTTGCTGGTTTATTAATTCATAAGGCGCACCGGATTATAGGGCGCATTAAAGGATTCATATTATTATTTAATTTTCTAAATTAAAAACACTTCCTTGTGGTCTACATAACATGTGATTGCATAGATTATGTTTTACAGATCATCTTCAAGTCGCTTTCTGATCGTCGCTTCCGTGTGTGCCGTTTTGTGGGCGGTCTTATTTACATGACTTCTCCCCGTCAACTTCGTTGTGACGGTGTAACCTTCAAGGACGGGAGTGGAAGAAGTGTCAAAAGATGCAGCTAACTGTTATAATGAGATTCTGACTTTACTTAAATCAATAACAGAGCGGCATACCCGGAAATGTGTCCCGTGAAAAACCGTCTAACCAGAACTCTAAAAACTAAAGTTCCTTGGGTGAATAATGTAAACTCACTACACCGGTATGTTTTAGTTCTTTCATGGCAGATATAAGTAAAAAGTTAACACTACTTTGTATTAGAAAAGGCAACAGCGAAGCAAGAAAGCCCCATAACAAGAATATAGAGAAAAAGAAGAAGCTTGTCGACTACCGGGTCTACACGAACTACAAAGATGCGTGCAATTTTTCAGGATTTATGCAGATCCCAAATACAGATCAGCAGGTACCAGAAGGTAAGAAAAGTTGCTTTTGCATAATATTGCGAAACAAAACACCAGATAATGTCTTACTTTGAACACACACCACAATAATACTCGTACAGTATGATGAAGCACATCAAGCAATGAGGCTTCATAGCTTACCAAAGTCGTACGAAAACATTTTGACAGATTTTTTTAGCCCCGTGTGTAATGTTTTATATTTTCGAAAGAACATATAAAATGTTGGTGTTTACTTGAGTCATATTCCCATCATAGTGCAGTCTACACGTATCTCTTATGTTTGACTGCCATCTACTGGTCACACTTATCATTACACCATGTACCAAATAAAATTGCTTCGAGGTCAGTAAGCAAAACCAAAATGATTCCGTACATTAGGCGCACCGGGTTATTAGGCATACTGTCGAGTTTTAAGGGGAAAAATCATTTCAAGTGCAGAAGCTGGATTCAAACCAGGAATCCGCAACCATATGAGCAACGCCTCCCCTGTAAGCTTACTCCCTTGCCAAGATATGAATAGTTGAGTCGGTTATACATTAATTTGTATTTCATTATGGAAAAGTAGTATTTAATCTTCAACCAACAAAGGTCATGTGACGCACATTTGTCCTGTTTCTTGAAGAAAGTACTCCTGAACTCAACTGGTTATGTAGAAAAATATTTTTGTCATAAATGCTGTCTCTTCCATTCAAGACAAAATACGCTGCAGGGACAAAATTGTAGACCTGCGTAAGACTGGAATAAACTATGAGATGCATGGTAGGCAATAAACTCTTATTGACACAATCATTCCTTAATGAAATAAGAAATACACGATAACAGCCAATTATCCTCATGGAGGTCATTGGTCCATGTTTTCTGAGGAAGGTTTACACAGCTGTGTAATGACACCAAGCGTCCTGGGAATAAAGGCACCAAGAAAAAAAGTTTTTTTTAAATGCAGAATTTCTGATGAAGCTGTCATTGGTGTGATGTCTAAATCAGGTTGTCCAAACTTTTTCCACTGAGTGCCGCACACTGAAAAATCAAAGCGTGCGGAGGCCATTTTGATATTTTTATTCTTCAAAAATAGTACAATATATAATTTAGATTTCTTTTAACCTGTAGGGCTCCCCTCACTTTTGTTCCCAGTCACATTTTTTTTTTAAATAAGTATTTTTGAATTATTATTATTCTATTATTCAGTGCTTACATCTCTCGATCAACTTCAGTTCTGTCAATCTTTATTTTAATGATCTTTTGGTCGAAAACCTGTTTTTTATGGCAAAGACAAAATGTGCAATATTTTCCCTAAAAAGTGCAATATGTGATGTGAAATAATTGGAGAGCCTTAAATCAGTCAAGAATTCATAACAACATAGATTCTATTTTATTATAATTTTTTTTTAGCCAATAACAGTTAAAAAGAAGAGTCCCACTAAAATTTGGGGGGATCCAAATGTGCCCTACTCAGAAAACTATTAAAGGTCATATTTTTTTGCTTTTTTTTTTTTTTTTTAACTTTTAACACTTAAACGCACACTGCACTTTTTGGGGAATTTTGCCTATCGCTCACAATGGTTATGAGACCAGAACACACGTCATTTTATTTTTGTTTTTATTTGTAGTTTTTTATTCTAATAATTATAAAACACTCTTGGAAGATGCTGCTAATAGGAGTCTCTGTTATAGTCTTCATACGGTCATAACAACATGTAATATATACAATATATATATATATACACGTATATATATATATATGTATATATATATTATTTATAGCACATTTATTTCCATTTGCGAGTGTGTTCTAATTATGGCAGACTTGGTAACAAACAACAAAGTTGACTATATTTGGACAAATGAGGATTCGCAATCTTATCTTTTTTAAGTTGAATATACAGAGGAAGAACTACTGCTTATAGAAGCGAGCATGAAGAGAGACTGAAATGGAGCAGACAGCAGCCTGGAGAGTGAGGTCGGCATGACTTTTCGTTGCAAATATGGGACTTGGAGCCAAGCTAGGCTGACATAAATGGGGTGCAAAATCAACTGGAAAAGTACCCGGTGGGCTGGACCAAACAGACAAATGTCCATAGAGTGAGTATGATATAATATTGAACATAATACACACAGCACATGTGGACTAATGCTTTACAGCTACTGTAATATGATTGTTGATGTTTTTCAGTCAGTACAGATTGGTGTCTTATTGCCTTGTGTTGTGCATTACAAATTCGAAAGCTATTTAGCTGCTCACACAAAAAGCCACTTTACCTGTAGCTAGCTTACAGCTAATTATGTAGCATGCAGTTGCAACTCGATGTCTTACTACGCTAGAAAAAGACTTCCTCAGTGTTTGTGCTTACAACAAAAATGCTGCAACAGCTTGGTTATTATACAGATTAAGGAACGTGAATTGTTGGCAGTTTTTGAATGCATTTTCAAAGTGATTTAGAGGGAGAATGGCTGCATTTCTAACAACCTAGAACGAGGCACTCCACCAATTTTCTACCGCTTATTCCCTTTTGGGGTCGCGGGGGGCGCTGGTGCCTATCTCAGCTACATTCGGGCGGAAGGCAGTGTACACCATGGACAAGTCGCAACCTCATTGCAGGGCCAACACAAATAGACAACATTCACACTCACATTCACACACTAGGGCCAATTTAGTGTTGCCAATCAACCTATCCCCAGGTGCATGTCTTTGGAAGTGGGAGGAAGCCGGAGTACCCGGAGAGAACCCACGCATTCACGGGGAGAACATGCAAACTCCGAGCCTGGGATTGAACCCAGGACTGCAGGACCTTCATATTGTGAGGCAGACGCACTAACCCCTCTGCCACCGTGAAGCTCCCTAGAACAAGCCATTTTTTAAATAAATTCAAATGTTAAAAAAACCCAAAACATTTGTCACCTTGTCCCTCATTAGGATTGTGAACTATAGGCAAAATATCCCCCCCGAAAATGCAGTCGATAATACAAAACCCAAAACCAGTGAAGTTGGCATGTTGTGTAAATCTTAAATAAAACAGAATACAATGATTTGAAAAACCTTTTCAACTTATATTCAATTGAATAGACTGCAAAGACAAAATATTTAATTTTCAAACTGAGAAACATAATTTTTTTTGCAAATAATCATTAATTTAGAATTTAATGGCAACAACGCATTGTGAAAAAGTTGGCACAAAGGCGTTTTTACCACTGTATTACACGACCTTTCCTTTTTTAACAACACTCAGTAAACATTTTGGAACTGAGGAGACCAACTTTTGAAGCTTTTCAGGTGGAATTATTTCCCATTCTTGCTTGATGTACAGCTTAAGTTCTCCAACAGTCTGGGGTCTCCCTTGTCGTATTTTAGGCTACATAATGCACCACACATGTTCAAAAGGGAGACAGGTTTGGACTACAGGCAGACCAGTCTAGCACCCAAACTCTTGTACTATGAAGCCATGCTGTTGTAACATGTGCACAATGTGGTTTGGCATTCTCTTGCTGAAATAAGCAGGGGCGTCTATGAGAGCGTTGCTTGGATGGCAACATATGTTGCTTCAGACCTTTCAGCATTAGTGGTGCCTTCACAGATGTGTAAGTTACCCATGCCTTGGTCACACATCACACCCCGATACCATCACAGATGCTGGCTTTGCACCCATAACAGTCCGGATGGTTCTTTTCCTCATTAGTCCGGAGGACACAATGTCCACAGTTTCCAAAAAACATTTAAAATGTGGACTCCTCAGACCGCAGAACCCTTTTCCACTTTGGATCAGTCCCTCTTAGATGAGCTCAGGCCCAGCGAAGCCGGCAGTGTTTCTGGGTGTTGTTGATAAATGGCTTTCGCTTTGCATAGTCGACTTATAACTTGCACTTACAGACGTAGCGACGAGCTGTAGTAACTGACAGTGGTTTTCTGAAGTGTTCCTGAGTCCATGTGGTGATCCTTTACACACTGATGTCGGTTGTTGATGCGGTACCGCCCGAGGAATCGAAGGTCCGTAATATCATCGCTTATGTGCAGTGATTTCTTCATATCCTCTGAACCTTTTGATGATATTACGGACCGTAGATGGTGAAATCCCAACATTTTTTGCAATAGCCCGTTGAGAAATGTTGTTCTTAAAGTGTTGAACAATTTGCTCACGCATTTGTTCAAAGTGGTAACCCTCACCCCATCCTTGTTTGTGAACCCATCCATCCATCCATTTCCTACCGCTAATTCCCTTTGGGGGCGCTGGAGCCTATCTCAGCTACAATCGGGCGGAAGGCGGTGTACACCCTGGACAAGTCACCACCTCATCGCAGGGCCAACACAGATAGACAGACAACATTCACACTCACATTCACACACTAGGGCCAATTTAGTGTTGCCAATCAGCCTACGACTGAGCATTTCATGGAAGCTGCTTTTATACCCAATAATGGTACCCACCAGTTCCCAATTAGCCTGTTCACCTGTGGGATGTTCCAAATAAGTGTTTGATGAGCATTTGCAAAGCATTGTATTTTGTTTTTATTTACGATTTACACATTGTGCCAAATTCACTGGATTCGGGTACATTGGATCAATATTTGTTCATGTTGTTTTCTTTGTTTTATGTCTTTTTTGTCAAGGAAAACTTGTTTTCTATATTGCAAAAACACAGAATATAAAATAGTTTTCTAAAAATATTATTCATAGTGGAATTTTTCAAAGAGAGCCTTGAATTGATCAATAATTCATAACCACATGGATTTTGATTTATTTTAATTTTTTTTTAGCATCTTTGTGTATTTTGAGTCAACATTGCAACATTTCCTTGACACATTTAATCTGTTTGATCTTTTATTCCCCATTTTTATGTTTTTTAGTATTTTTACAAGTGCTGCAGGCCGTTTAAATATTAGCAGCGGCCATAATTGGCCATAAATAGCATGGGACTGTGAATTGTTCTTGTTCGCGGATGACTCGGCCCTGCTGGTATCCGGCAAGGACAAATCACAGGTGGAAAAAATCGTCAGTGCTGAACTCTGTAGAATTTGCACCTGTCACGCTGACAACAAGCTATCCATACACTTTGGTAAAACGGAATCCATCCTATTTGGGTCCCATATCAAACTTAAGAAGGTCAATGACTTCACTATAAAAGTGGGTGACATTGTTATCACCAGGAAAGATGAGGTCACCTACCTAGGTCCATTTCTAGAGGCTAATCTTTCCTGTGAGAAAATGACAACCAAGGTAATCAAAAAGGTCAACCAACGAACGAGATTTCTCTACAGAATCTTCTGTCTGGTCAACAAAAGCACCATAAAGATTCTCGCGGGAACTCTCATTCAACCCTTCTTCGATTACGCTTGCACCTCCTGGTACCCCAGCACCTCCAAAACCCTCAAATCTAGACTCCAAACATCCCAGAACAAGCTTGTCAGGTTACTTCTAGACCTCCACCCCAGATCACACCTCACTCCAACCCACTTCTCCAAAGTGGGCTGGCTCAGGGTGGAGGACAGAGTAAAACAACTTGCACTGAGCCTAGTCTATAAAATCCGCTACACCTCCCTGATACCGAAGTGCATGTCAAACTACTTCCAGAACGTAAATGACCGCCATAACAAAAAACACCAGGGGTAGCTCCGCAAACCACGTTAAACCCAGATTCCGATCTAACAAAGTCTTAACTCATTCTCCTCTATGCCACATCAATATGGACTACACTCCCAACAGGTGTAAAAGAGAGTGCATCTCTCTAAAAGGACACCTCCAGGCAGCTACAAACCCAGCCTAACCCCCTCCCCCCACCTCCCCGGATTGTAAATAATCCAATGTAAATAATCAAATGTGTATACGTGTTCTTATGCTTTCTGATCTCACTATGTTCACTACTTGCTGTACATATCCTACCATGTCAGACCTACACTGTTACAATGTCCATTTCTCTGATTATATAATTGTTTGCTGAAGTGCTGATATAAATAAATAATTCAATGTATATACTCTGATGATTAACTAGTTTGATGACTATTATGCTGATAGTATATATTTGTACCATGAATTGATTTACGTAGACCCCGACTTAAACAAGTGGAAAAACTTATTCGGGTGTTACCATTTAGTGGTCAATTGTACGGAATATGTTCTGAACTGTGCAATCTACTTATACAAGTTTCAATCAATCAAAACCCTGGCCACACCATGGACACCCCTGGTCTAAGCACTGTAAAACATGTAAATTTAAAGCAAATTACTGGCTAATAGTTGCATTTATTTCACAGTAATATTTACAGTGTTTTACTGTGAAATAAGAGTAAATTGCTGGGAAATATAAGGGTTTCATTTTACATGCAGTCTTCTGTTATAATGTTACAGTACATTTTGATTACAGTATTTTGCTTTAAAAAAATACTGTTAAATGTTGTGAAATCCTGGTATTTTTTTTTTTTTTTTACTGGGAAGTAACAAAGGAGCACCTTCAAGTTTCCCTCTTCAGATTCTTGCTGCATGTGTGCGCTTGACACATTTTGCTGGCGGCAACTGAGCGCACAATAGAAAAGTGAAGGTAACCTCAGCTTCATGACGTATTTCAGGCAAGTCTCTGCGTGCCAAACCTCAGATACTTACGTAAACGAACAACGGAAATAAAAAAAAGTACCTGCATTTTCCGTGATTAAGGTAATTTGTAACTGGACTAACCAGTATTATTTGTGTGTCACCTGACAGGACTTAATTACCTTAACTGCCCATACCAGGTGTAATTTTCCTAACAGACCGCTAGAGGGCGATGTGTAAATTGACACTGCCCGTGTGACTTATGCTGTATGAAGGGCACACAGGTTCATTATGTACATTCTGCCATCTGGTGGAAAAGCATTTATTTGTTCTTTCTATCCCATTGCATCACAAATATACATCATTTGTAACATAAATTATTATTAATTTGCACCATTTACGTGAAATTCAATAATTTTCTCACTATTTTTTAAAGCTATAATCAAGCAAAATCCAAACCCAAATGCTGTCTGATTGGTTAAATATCTTGATTCCCAAAAGCTTTTAAAACATACTTTTCAAGAGCATGTTCTTGCTTGTGTTTTCTATATATGTATTTCCTACATTCTTTTTAGACAGTCACCTCAACAATGGTGACCGTGATCTAAACTGAACTTTTTCCACAAAGGGCAGCATAGGGAAAAACACAATTATCACGTTGGTGCATTTTGTACACCAAAGATGCAGAAACCAATCCAATATTTTTTTTTACTTATTGAGTCAATCTAATTTTTTTGCCATTTGCTGCATAAAGAGTTGTAAACAAAGTATTTATGTATGATTGTATATTGTTGTATCAGTTTTCGGACGCCAGGTAGAAAGCTGCATTTAAAGGCCTACTGAAATGAGATTTTCTTATTTAAACGGGGATAGCAGGTCTATTTTATGTGTCATACTTGATCATTTCGCGATATTGCCATATTTTTGCTGAAAGGATTTAGTAGACAACATCCATGATAAAGTTCGCAACTTTTGCTTGCTAACAGAAAAGCCCTGCCTCTACTGGAAGTCGCAGACGATGATGTCACATGTTGATGGCTGCTCATATATTCATATTCATTTTAATGGGAGCCTTCAACAAAAAGAGCTATTCGGACCGAGAAAACGACAATTTCCCCGTTAATTTGAGCGAGGATGAAAGATTCGTGTTTGAGGATATTGATAGTGACGGACTAGAAAAAAAAAGTTAAAAAAAACAAAAAAAAACGCTATTGCATTGGGATGGATTCAGATGTTTTTAGACACATTTACTAGGATAATTTTGGGAAATCCGTTATCTTTCTATTGTGTTGCTAGTGTTTTAGTTAGTTTAACAGTACCTGATAGTCGGAGGTGTGTGTCCACGGGTGTCTTGACGCCAGTGTCTCAGAGAAGTCGACGGCAGCTTTATGGACGGCACAAGCTCAGCTGATCTCCGGTAAGAAGCGACTTTTTACCACAATTTTCTCACCGAAACCTGCTGGTTGACATTCGGTCAGGATCCATGTTTGCTGTGATCCATAGTAAAGTTTCACCTCCGGGAATTTTAAACAAGGAATCACGGTGTGTTTGTGTGGCTAAAGGCCAAAGCTTCCCAACTCCATCTTTCTACTTTGACTCCTCCAATATTAATTGAACAAATTGCAAAGGATTCAGCAACACAGATCTCCAAAATACTGTGTAATTATGCCGTTAAAGCAGACGACTTTTAGCTGTGTGTGTGTGTGAAGCGCCCATATTTCCTAATAGTCCGTGACGTCACGCTTACACGTCATCATTACGCGACATTTTCAAGAAGAAACTCCCGGGAAATTTAAAATAGCAATTTAGTAAACTAAAAAGGCCGTATTGGCATGTGTTGCAATGTTAATATTTCATCATTGATATATAAACTATCAGACTGTGTGGTGGGTAGTAGTGGGTTTCAGTAGGCCTTTAATGTATAATTGAATATAGTAAATGAGCTGTGGGCCACATATGTCCCTGGGGCCGACCTTTGCAGACCACTAGCATAAACACCATAAGAATGTGTCGGCTACATTCCTAAATGTGTCCATACCAACCATTACAAATAATCCTAAAATTATTTCACCTGAGATAACTCACAAATCAATAAAGAAAACTCCAAATGTTTTGTTATTTTGGTTCCTCTGCCACAGTGACGTTGTAGGTAGCGCAACCATGTTGGTATTTATGCAAATACGACCTCTCTCGGCCAATGGCTGCACAGTTCTGATCATCCTCAGCCAATCAGGAGTTACCTCTGTGACTCACCAAATAAGGAGCGACAACACCAAATAAGGAAACGCAGTATCTCTTTATAAGGAGGAAGGTAGTTCCCTTGTTGTCGTATTACTCCGCCGTCGTAAACGCTGGCGTAAAATGTGGATTGTTTTGATTAGTTTTAAAGCACGAACGGATGCATTTGGGTATATTTATGCAATTGAATGCATTTTATTTGTGACTTGCAAGTTAATGTTGTTTTGGGTTTAGTTCACAACTGGGACTATATCACACGGCGGAGTAACACAGTGACCGCTTTCCGCGATGTCCTTTTAGAGAAAGCGCCGAGAGTCAAGTCGAACGAGGAGGACGAAGACAAGTGTGGAGGCCGCCGAGGGTTCATTGAGCAGCATCACTGACAACTTTCTTCCCGGACTCTTCCCAGGTTGTCTGACCCGCTGGTACATGCGTCATTTATACGGGACAGCGAGCTCCAGCTTTGCGGGCTGTTGTCAACACGGTCGCCCCCAGTAAGTAGAATGTTACCGAGCCAGGTCGGGTCGGCACCACCGGGAAACGCGTCAGGTAGAGCTGCCGGAGGGCTCGGTTCAAGCCTCGTCGCAGGCGGGATTCGCCCCGTCTCGATCCGAACAGGGCAAGCTTCTCTGGGGCTCAGCGAGAGTGTCGCGCGGCACGGAAGCAGAGAAACCATCGGGATGTTGGGGGCGAACGGTCCAGGGGGTCCGCGAGCCGTGAGGTCTGGCAACGGCACCGGAGTGAGCCCGCTGCAGTCCGCCATCCAGGGAGGCATGGTGGCTCTCAACGCGGGGATGGTGCTGCCTCACGGCGCCAGGTTCGACCCGGACAGGGAGGCGGTGCCTCTGTGCAGCGGCTCGGACAATGACTCCGACTCGGGGGATGACGACGACCCGCTTGGGGACCACCGGAGAGGGGTGAAGCGGGAGAGGGCGGAGATGGAGGCGGCCGTGACGGGGCAGGAGGTCGGGGTCGCTCCCGGAGCTTACGGCCTGGCTCCCGGTGGGGTGGCGGGGGCCAAGCCCGGGAAGAAGACACGTGGTCGCGTCAAGATAAAGATGGAATTTATTGACAACAAGTTGAGACGTTACACCACTTTTAGCAAGAGGAAGACTGGCATCATGAAGAAGGTGAGTGTTGCAGCCATGTTCACTCACCTGCACCTGAAATCTCACATGAGATTACACAGCCTGCTGGTTGCAATGTAGCCCAGTGTAAAACTGCACTGTTGAGTTGAGTTTGTGTTTCTTTCGAGCATGCATGCATGCATACAACATCTTCCCAGTTTCTCTATTCAACATGTTCGAAAAGGGGTAGGAAGAAGCAGAGCTCGTTTATTCCTATACTACTTGTATCACCTGAAAGTCAAAAAATGTCCATTGATTCAACGCTGAGCTGTGATACAGCAAATGGGGCTGAAACATACAATGGCTGTCAACTATATGCCAACTCATTGTCCAGCCCAGCTCTTATGCCATTGAAAATGTGAGGTTTACAAGCACACTTGTTTGCATCCTTACATCACCGGTGTCAAACTCAAGGCCCAGGGTAGGACAAATTATTTAGGGTGGCCAGCGAAAGCGTGACAGTGTTCACCAAGAAGGCATTGCATTTTTGTTTGAACAAAGTTGATGTTATAAATATTTTGAATTTGTAAGCTTTTTTAGAAATTTTTTCATCAATGAACCTTTTCAAAATGAGGATGTCGTTGTGGCTTGTGCAGCCCTTTGAGACACGTGATTTAGGGCTATATCAATAAAATGTGTTTGATAAGCTTAAATATCTGCTGTTCTGAAGAAAGTTTTTCATCAGTTTGTTGTTAGACTATGCCAATAATGAAATGAAGCATGACTGAGGCAAATGTGAATGCCAACCACACCAAAGGACTACAACACCAAAATGCCCTACAGAAAGGAAAGTCCTACACGTGCATCAATGTTGACCAATTGAGGTGTGACTTTATGCATATGCCTTAACTGAAGGCATGATTTGATACAAATGCAAGTGTGATCACAAACCAGCAACCACCAAGTACAAGTGTGAATGTGCACTAATATTTTAGTCTAATTTATCTTCTGGAAAGGGTAGTGTAGTGCAATTGCACACCACTGCCAACTAAATAAAAAGCAGCCAGTATTATCAATACTTTTGATATCAAGCAAGGGAGCGTATGACACGTGGTGGGTTTCAAATAGAACTGTCATTTGCTCATGTCTATTTATGACCATGGCCCCCCCAAACTATCTCATACATGCTCTGGCACACGTTTCATGGATCTGCATATACCTTCAAACGATCGTGTCAGATGTATATTGGTGTGTTTGCAGGGTTGAGTATTGGAAACAATCGATGTTGCCTGTATAAACTGCCGTCGGTGCCCAGGCTGTTCCATGTGCCACTGAAGCAGCAGGATGCTGGCAGGCGTATGTAGCAGTGTGCAACAGCAGGCCTTTAGGTGCCAACAGCTGACTCAACCTCAGGGACACCCACCAAAGAACAGACCGCATGTCATGAGTGACAGGCCATTATGGACAATGTGATGTCGTTATGTATGCAGCGACAGTGGTTTAGCAAGGCTTTGATACTTTGTGTATATTGAGTACGTACCTTTTGTCAGACGTATAACATTGAGTCGTGTGTAGTTGTCACTCGGGGACTTCTGATGTTGATTGCTGTGTCAGCTGTTGATTTAAAATCATTTTTCAACTCACACCCTGTAGTCTGCAGCATTTTTCTTGTTTTATCGCCTCCACCTCTTCTTTTTCTATGTATCTCAAATCGTTGTCGTGGAAACTGAGGTTTCTTTATGTAGGCTCTCGGAAACATGAACACCGTGAGGATGGAGAAAGTGGTGCATGGAAAACACTTGCACAATTCAGTGTTTGCAGGTTCAAAAAGTCTGGTTTTGAAGTTTTGGTCTCTTTTAGAAAGGTTTTTATAGATGCACAGGAATCCTTGCATGTCATAAAGTAACCCGTTATTATTGCGCGCCCTACCCATTTTGTGGCAATATTTACTTATTATTAGTAGTTGTTTGCAGAGCAACATCTGATTATGTAATGTAACTATATGAAAATGTCATCACGACTATCGTGACCAAAATGACCACACTTAAAGTATCATTATTATTATTATTGTTTGTCAGTGTTTCCCACAGGTCAGGCATCTATTTGTGGTGGTGTGGTCGGGCGCCGGGGGGTGGGGTATGGGGTGTTAGGGGGGACGAGGCAGCGGCGGCGGCGATGACCAAGAAGAACGTGGAGTTGGAATATAATTACAACACTTTATGTACATATTTATATAATATGTAACTACAGGCTCCATTCACAGACAGAGTCCCATTGCTTGTATGAGCGGTTGAGTGAGTCAAAAGCCGGGAAAAAAAAAGAATTTAAAAATATATATATATTTTTTTTTTTTTTTTGTGGTGGCCGTAATTCTTTCGTGGCGGGCCGCAACAAATAAATGAATGTGTGGGAAACCCTTGCGGTATTCTTGAGTATGTTCAAAAAGTACTTATGCACACACTGGAACCTTTTTGACCAAGTTTTTTTTTTTAAAAACTTAAATAAATAGACTATTCTAGAAAACCCACTATTTTACATGTTTTGTGTTTCTAAAGCTTTACTGCCAGTGTTTTTGTCTTACTATTTTATCTGTTTTAATGGCCATACTTTTATTGTTTTAAATATGATTTGTTTTGTACCACTTGAAGGTTTATTAAAATGAAAAATGCGTAGCAAATTAAATCTATTATTATTATGATTTCTTATTACTGACAGGCTTTTGGCGTCCTACTCTGTTCAGCGGTCCTTGAATGCACCTCAAAACAGGTCTCGTTTTGTCTAAGAAAAGAGCGATCACTCTGTTGTAAGAGAACACAGCTTGTAGGTTCAAGGTGGACAATTGAATATCTTAGTTGCCCAGACAGTAATGTGTTTGTATAAGTTTTGATTGATGGATGTTGTTTCTTAATGGGAAAATACATTATAATGAGGTGGCAACTTGTCCAGGGTGACGCTGCCTTCCGCCCGAATGCAGCTGAGATAGGCTCCAACACCCTCCGCGACCCCTATAGGGACAAGCGGTAGAAAATGGGTAGATGTATGTCTCTTGTTGGCAGCACGGTGGAACAGGAGTTAGTGCATGTGCCTCACAATACAAAGATCCTGAGTTCAATCCTGGGCTCGGGATCCTTCTATGTGGAGTTTGCATGTTCTCCCGTGACTGTGTGGGTTCTCTCCGGGTACTCCGGCTTCCTCCCACCTCCAAAGACATGCACCTGAGGATCGGTTGGTTGGCCACACTAAATTGGCTTTAGTGTGTGAATGTTGTCTGTCTGTGTTGGTCCTGTGGTGAGGTGGTGACTTGTTCTGGGTGTACGCCGCCTTCCGCCTGAATGCAGCTGAGATAGGCTCCAGTACCCCCCGCGACCGCAAAAGGGACAAGCGGTAGGAAATGGATGGATGTCTCTTGTTTTCATGTTAGCATTTAAGCTGACGAGCTGGTGGCAGTCAGTCCTCAACTTTATTATGGTGCAGTTACTGTATCAGTCATGGTTGTTCAATAATTTTCATTTAAAACGGTTATACTAACCGTTGGGAGTTTCACTGCGGTTATCGTTATTACCGTTTATCGTTAAAATCCTAATGTCAAACAATATTTTTTTTAACTGAACTATTATGTGAGTATAATTAGAATACACCTTCTACTATAATTGTAACCTATGCAAACAATTAGAATCATTAAGTAAAGCAAAAATACGTTGAAATTTATACAACCTTGCAATCATTTATACAACCTTGCAATTATTTCATTGATGGACAACATGCAACCCAAACATTCCAAATATCATTTCATAAAATAAATAGACAATCGGTCCAACATATCATAAAACGGAGGGCAATAGAACTACAAACCCCGTTTCCACAGGAGTTGGGAAATTGTGTTAGATGTAAATATAAACGGAATACAATGATTTGCAAATCCTTTTCAACCCATATTCAGTTGAATGCACTGCAAAGACAAGATATTTGATGTTCAAACTCATAAACTTTATTAATTTTTTTTGCAAACAATAATTAACTTAGAATTTCATGACTGCAACACGTACCAAAGTAATTGGGAAAGGGCATGTTCACCACTGTGTTACATCACCTTTTCTTTTAACAACACTCAAACATTTGGGAACTGAGGAGACACATTTTTGAAACTTTTCAGGTTGAATTCCTTCCCGTTCTTGCTTGATGTACAGCTTAAGTTGTTCAACTGTCCGGGGTCTCTGTTGTCGTATTTTAGGCTTCAAAATTTTCAGTGGGAGACAGGTCTGGACTACAGGCAGGCCAGTGTAGTACCCGGACTCTTTTACTATGAAGCCACGCTGTTGTAACACGTGGTATGGCATTGTCTTGCTGAAATAAGCGGGGGCGTCCATGATAACGTTGCTTGAATGACAATATACGTTGCTCCAAAACTTGAATGTACCTTTCACCATAAATGGTGCCTTCGCAAATGTGAAAGTTACCCATGAGTTGGGCACTAATTCACCCCCACACCATCACAGATGCTGGCTTTTGAACTTTGCGCCTATAACAATCCGGATAGTTCTTTTCCTCTTTGTTCCCGAGGACACAAATGTTCCTAGTTTTCAAAAACAATTTGATGTGTGGACTCGTCAGACCACAGAACACTTTTCCACTTTGCATCAGTCCATCTTAGATGATTTTGGGCCCAGAGAAGCCGGTGGCGTTTCTTGATGTTGTTGATAAATGGCTTTTGCTTTGCATAGTAGAGCTTTAACTTGCACTTACAGATGTAGCGACAAACTGTATTTAGTGAAAGTGGTTTTCTGAAGTCTTCCTGAGTCCATGTGGTGATATCCTTTTAGAGATTGATGTCGGTTTTTGATACAGTGCCGTCTGAGGGATCTAAGGTCACGGTCATTCAATGTAGGTTTCCGGACATGCCGCTTACGTGGAGTGAGTTCTGCAGATTCTCTGAACCTTTTGATGATATTATGGACCGTAGATGTTGAAATCCCTAAATTTCTTGCAATTGCACTTTGAGAAACGTTGTTCTTAAACTGTTTGACTATTTGCTTACGCAGTTGTGGACAAAGGGGTGCACATTTTTTGGGAAGCCGTTTTTTATACCCAATCATGGCACCCACCTGTTACCAATTAACCTGCACACCTGTGGGATGTTCCAAATAAGTGTTTGATGAGCATTCCTAAGCTTTATCAGTATTTATTGCCACATTTCCCAACTTCATTGTCACGTGTTGCTGGCATCAAATTCTAAAGTTAATGATTATTTGCAAAAAAAGAAATATTTGTCAGTTTGAACATCAAATATGTTGTCTTTGTAGCATATTCAACTGAAAATGGATTGAAAATGATTTGCAAATCTTTGTATTCCATGTATATTTACATCTATTACAATTTCCCAACTTATATGGAAACGGGGTTTGTAAGCAAGTAACATTCTGCATTGTTTGCAACAACACCGAAATGTTGGAATCACATTTCTCGTTGGTTAAAAAAAAAAAAAAAATTCCCCTGACCGTAATAAAATAGTGCCACAAGTGCCTGCCCTTTAGAAAGGTCAAATTCAATTGTATAACATGGGGAAATAGGGGTCCAAATAATAATGTGCATTTTTTTCCACTAAGAAATTATAAAATGTTTTTAACAGTTAGTACCTGTGCCCAGATGAACCATAAAGTTAAACATATACAAACTACTCATTTTGTCATCAAGTTTTTTTGCCCCGAGGTCTTTTCTTTCAAACTGTTGCCTCTTATCAAACCCATCAGTCCTGTGGCTTTAGGTTTGCTGTAGTGTCCGCTATCAATACTAGGTCTTTCCTTAGTAACACAGGCAGCTTCGTACCACTTCTATAATTCGTCATGTCACGTTAGTGAACTTTAAGGTGACTTATCAGATTTTATTTGGTTGAAGTTTCTTCAACCATGCCCGTTTTAATTTCTGCAGAACACCTTTTTTATAAACTGCGAGTGAAATGTCTACTGACATGCTATTGAAAAGCCGCAGTGGTGACTGGTGCGCCATGATGCTTTTCTCTCTACAAAACAGGCCGTGCATGCATGACATCACAAATATGCGACCGTTTTGTAAGGGAGAGGAAGAGTTGGGGAGCCAGTCAGCAGCAAAGCCAAAATAGAGAGACCGACGACAAATAAAGATGATAAGCCTGTATTATCGGCTCATTTTATCGCATAATTGCCATTATCGGTCATAATTATCAGCCGCCGATAATATCATAAATCCCTAGTAAAGAAGAAACTTGTTGCAGAGAATTTCTATCCTAATTCTAAGCAAGAAAGTCACAA
Organism: Nerophis ophidion; assembly: GCF_033978795.1. Taxonomy (NCBI): domain Eukaryota; kingdom Metazoa; phylum Chordata; class Actinopteri; order Syngnathiformes; family Syngnathidae; genus Nerophis; species Nerophis ophidion. Next base: position 26,904,294 of record NC_084619.1, read on the forward strand.
ATGTTTACTTGGTACATGTTAAACACTGGAAGTGAAGTCACTATTAGTAATCCGTGAGACATGGAGAAGGGGTGGGATTGAATAAACTCTGTATCTTCCTTCTCCTTTTCAGACATGTTGGGTTGCGCCAATGTAAACGTATAACTTTGATAAGCATGTTCCAAATTAACTCAATAATTAGCATTACCTTTACACATATCTAGCCTTGTCAAGTAACAGTTGCATGTTTTGACATACAGAACAATTAAAAGTTTAATATTATTAATGCAATTTTGAGATTGACCAACATTTTTTTGGAAAATATGTCTTTAAATTTAGTTTGAACTAGGGCTTGGCGATATATCGATATACACTATATATCGCGGGTTTGTCTCTGTGCGATATAGAAAATGACTATATCTTGATATTCGAGTATACATTCTCACGCAGTTGCTTTTAGCTGCTGGCATTACACTGCAGGCTCTTCTCGCTCTTGCCTGTCGCTCCTTCTCACAAACAGCAAGAGCACCTTCTTATACACATCACATACAACGTCATACGCCCTCGCGGAGCAGAGTGATCGCAGCATGGGTAACGTTAGCTGCACGTAAGCGATGATAATACGGACCTTCGACCTCTCAAGCGGAGCCGTGCGAGTGGTAATACGTGAGAAAGACCGTGCGAATGAAGGAAGAATTATTTGAAAAACAGCAGGGGGTCCATCGTCTGTCGGTGGTTTGGCTTCAAGTGGGAATATGTCGAACAGACAACCATAATTTGTCAAGTGTGGGCCAAAAGTGTTGCTACAAAAAGTAGCAGTACTGCTAATATGTAGCATCATTTGAAAAGTTACCTGCTAGAGAATGAAGAGTGATTACTCCGCAAGTCAACATCTTCGTTCGGTGCCACACGCCCACACCATCAAAATGCCCAAGCAAACATTTCCAGATCAACACCGTATGATAAAAATAGTCAACAACACAATTTCATATCGTCCATAGTAACCTACCACATAGCAAAGGACGAACACTATTTGATTTCCTATTATGCAGCTCATTTTTATTTGACAGTTATTTAAATACCTTGTGTGATATCATGCACAAAAGTGCACTTTATTTGTTTTAAACTGATGTAGTGGCGTTCTGTACAAAAAGTGCACTTTAGTTCAGTGTTGTTTTTGATGTCATCTTAATGACATCATGCACAAAAGTGCACTAATAGCTTGTTTGAAAATTTCTCTGACAATCTTGCACTTTCTGTTTTGGAAATGACATGAAGAGTGTTTTATGTATTGTGCCCTGCGATGAGGTGGCGACTTGTCCAGGGTGTACCCCGCTTTTCGCCCGATTGTAGCTGAGATAGGCGCCAGCGCCCCCCGCAACCCCAAAGGGAATAAGCGGTAGAAAATGGATGAATGGATGAATGTTTTTGCCACTGCTTAATAACTGTTTAGTAAATACAGTTTCGGTCAATTGACTTAGTTGTGATTTCCTTCTCTGCATGAAAGTTTAAAATGAGCATATATTAATGCAGTATGAACAAGAATGTTTCAATGTAGACACATGGAATCATCATACTGGTTTGATTATATGTATCAAGTGTTAATTTAAGGCTAAGGCAAAATATTGAGATGTACAGGTATATTGTGTATCACGATAAGGCCTAAAAAATATTGAGATATTAAAAAAAGGCCATATTGCCCAGCCCTAGCTTGAACCAATGTTGTTAGACTATCTCAGCAAGCATCAAAAGTTCTGGGTGTGTTTTTCAATTGTTCGAAGCTTTTTGTAATGTTTTTGTGACTCTTATTTCAATAAAATACATTGGCAATTTTGCATAACATTTTGCAAGAACACAGTATAACTTGTTAGAGCGCGTTTACTCAAAAAAGGGAGTAGTCTCAACAAGGTGTGTTAAGAGAAGTACGTTCAAAGGCAAATGAAGACAAAAGGGTTTGCAGGGAATAATTCAAAAATATGCCGGGTATAGCCGCTTTATTAATGTAGAGTGTTGTGATTCCATTTTGCATTAGTTAACTTTTTTTTTACACTTACTCGCAAAGGAGTGTGTTAAGAAATTAAGGATGATTACAGTTTGACGCCTGGAACTGGGAAATTGGAGTTCCTCAGGTGTCCCTCAACAGATAGTGTTGGACCTGAGATGTTCTATGTACATAGTTAATCTGACTTAATATCTCCTCAGTTTGTCCAGTGACCGCTTAATGAGGCAGACTCATTACATGGCAGCTCTGCTACTGCCTGTCTCCTTTTTGTTGCAATGCTTGGTTTTCAGGCTACGTGGCATAGCCACCTTCTCGCATACCTGATACCCATTTCCTCTAGACTACTTAAGCTCACCAATCCATTCATTTGGCGCCTGTAGATTTCTGATGGTTCACTTGCCCAGTTGTGTTCATCTCCTCTGCTGTGGCTCTGCTCGCGCTCCTCATTCCTGTGGCTCTGCTCCTGCGCTGCTGTGTAGTGTTTACTTAGTCCTCTCCACACCGTTTTTATCCACACCTTTTGTGTGCATCCTTTTAGTTTTTAATATTTTTATTTTATCAATTATATCAACTTAATAAGCTGTAGATGGTGAGCTCCTAACTGGGCACTTTAGCACACATTCAGAAGTAAAGCAAACATGGATTTTTATTATACTTGATGATAAATTAACTACATTGTATGACTAGAAACTCTTCCTGTAGTTATGAATATTTAGAATGGAACATACTGAATAAAGGCATTGTGTCGGTTGTGCTATCAAAGCATCCTTAAAACGACAAATTAGTCATTTTCTGTCCTGCTGCTATTTGACAGCACTCTGTCAACGCTGCATAGCTAATTAAAGCTGCAATCTTTAACCATGGCTTGTTCTGGACTGCAGGAGAGATTACAGTTCTCGTACTCTATTGGATCTTTGCATGAGCCCACACGGTGATCATTGAGTCAGCAGCATCGGTGTCATCATTATTACTATGTAAAAAGAGCCTGCTTGATTGCATGGTGGTGTAACGGCGCAATAAAAGCATTTAGGTCCTGTCAGTTAACTGCTGCTCCGGCGCATGCACTATGATGATGATGATGAAGGCTCAGTGGCTTGGCAGCGTCACACACATCCTCCACATAAGTGATGACTCATTTAGATATAAAGGCGGCTTCACAAGTTCATTCTGAGTACAGCCTCGCCATGTTTCATCTAGTGTTTGTGTTGTGCTGCATGTTGGGGAGGGTTGAGCGTCTGCATGCTGTATTATTATTGCAACCATGCAGACTGCTGGTGGCCTCGTGGTTTCCAGCCAATCATGTCCTCCCCCCTGGCTGGCCCACTGCCACTCCCCCTTCCTGTGCAGGCTGCTGCCCTCCTGCAATCAGTCGCTCAACGGTATCACACACTATTCTGGAAGCCTTATCTTGTGTTATTTTAGCTCCATTTGCACTATACGTCACACTTGACTACACTTCTATTTTTAGGTTTTTTGGCTTGGTTGTTGGTTTCCAGATGTTCACCTTTTGGGTCCTTCTCATTTGTAAAAAAAATAATATGGGAGGTTTCTGAATGAAGTGTTTATATGTACCTTCCTGTCCTCACCAGGCCTACGAGCTCTCCACTCTGACGGGAACCCAAGTTCTGCTGCTAGTGGCCAGCGAAACGGGTCACGTGTACACTTTTGCCACTCGTAAACTGCAACCCATGATCACCAGTGAAACGGGCAAAGCTCTGATCCAGACATGCCTCAACTCGCCTGACTCGCCGCCACGCTCCGACCCCTCAACTGATCAGCGCATGAGTGCCACAGGTTTTGAGGAGACGGACCTCACGTACCAGGTGTCTGAGTCGGAGAGCATGGGCGACACTAAGGTGAGTCATTAAAGCTCTGTTTCCACCACGCAGTAGAGTTTGCTTCACTTTGATATGGAATTGTTACGGGTGTTGGGTACCAAACTAACTTATCCATACTTAAAAAGTGGCGCTAGACACACTGCATCTAAGGTATTTTCCACATGAGAATAATAGAAATAAAATGTTTTCCAGGATCATCAAACCTGTAATTGGCTTTAAAAATGAATAACTTAAAGGGGAACTGCACTTTTTTGGAATTTTGCCTATCATTCACAATCAATATGAGAGACAACAACACATGTCTTTTTATTTTTTAGGATTCTCAAGACAAAAAAACGCTTTCAAGATGCGGCTAATGGGAGTCTCTATTGTAGCCTTTAAAGCCCTCTAAAACAACTTCAAAATTCTCCGTCAATGTTTCACATATATACTGTGTGTGTGAGTGTGTATACAAACATATGTGTATATATATATAACGTAGTATAAAACACGTTCATAACAATATTTACTGTATTTTGGTCATTTTAAACGTTACCAGAACTTATTTCCTCGGTGCATTTATTTCAGTACCCGTAGCAACACATTTACGACTTCCGGCAACAAACATGCGTGTTCTAATCATGGCAGACTATGTAACATACACCGAAGAAGGCAAGTTTTTGACTAATAAGGATTCACAATCTTATCGTTTTGAACCTGAATATTAGGGGATGAAATTCTGGTTGTAGAAGCTTAGCCAGGACGAAGAGAGAGTGAAACGTTGGAGCAGATGAAAGCCAAGAGAGTCAGGACCGGAGTGAATTGTAGTTGTAAATGTGCAGCTTTGAGCCACGCTATGCCGACAGAAATTGGGTGCATACCCAAAAAGAGCTGGAAAAAAACCATCCTCGGCCAGCTTCGCCAACGGACGAATATTCAACGAGTAAGTCACTATAATATTGATTGTGACTCAAGCACATCATGCTTGTTATTACTACAGTACATACATTGAGCTAGCTGTGTACACACAAAACATAAAATGTGGGCTAATACTTTACAGATACTATAATATGATTGTTCATGTTTTTCAGTCAGTACAGAATGGTGTCTTATCACATTGTGTAGTGCATTAAAAATTCAGCTGCTGAAGCAGAAGTTAGGTTACGGCCAAAGCTGTAGCGTGCCGCCGCGAGGCGATGTGTTGCTACTAGGGCTGCAACGATAAGTCGACTTTTTTCGCCAATAAAATTTGTCCCCGATAAATATATTTGTCGACAATGGTCGTGACGTCTTCAAGTGGGTTTTTCAAGCGGGTCACTCGTAAAAACATTGTCAGTAATAACATGAAAAGTGTGAGGATAGTTCCTCTTATTCTTGTTAAAAACATGAATGCCTTTATTATTTTGCAAAGGGGACCTTGTTTTTATGGCAGTACATTTGTGATACGCGAACATTTAAAGTGGAGACCTGATGTCAGACATTTGGAGGGAGAATGCGCACACAGCCATGGTAAGACTGCTGTTAGCTTCAACCTTGCTAGTTTGCTAACAAAAGTAAGACAAAATTGTGTAAAAAATATCTATAATTTCAGCCAAAGTCAGCCAGCTAAACGTTGTCTGCATCAGTGGTTTGCAACCTTTTTTCTGCGATGTACCCCCTGTGAACATTTTTTTAATTGAAGTATCCCCTAATCAGAGCAAAGCATTATTGGTTGAAAAAAAAATATATAGAGGTAAAATACAGCACTATGTCATCAGTTTCTGATTCACAGTGCAAAATATTGCTCATTTGTAGTGATCTTTCTTGAACTATTTGGGAAAAAAAGATATGAAAATAACTATAAAATAAACAAGTGATTCAATTATAAATAACGATTTCTAAACATTGAAGTAATCATCAACTTAAAGTGCCCTCTTTGGGGATTGTAATAGAGATCCATTTGGATTCATGAACTTAATTCTAAACATTTCTTCACAAAAAAATAAATCTTTAACATCAATATTTATGGAACATGTCCACAAAAAAAATTAGCTGTCAACACTGAACAAGGATATTGTTGTATTTCTTTTCACAGTTTATTAACTTACATTCATATTTTGTTGAAGTATTATTCAATAAATATATATTTCTAAAGGATTTTTGAACTGTTGCTATTTTTAGATTATTTCAAAAAAATCTCACGTACCCCTTGGCATACCTTCAAGTACCCCCATTTGAGGACCACTGGTCTACATCAATTCAAGTATGTTTTAAAGCAGCGCCAATTTGCGATGCCGTTAAAAAAAGGCACTTTAACAACGCCACTAATTGACACGCACACACACGGGCACCAATGAGGTGGTATCATTAGAATAAACATGCAATCGATTAAATAGCCAACATTTTAAGAATAATTTAATATATAATTCAACACACTGAGTCTATTAATGTGCTAGAACTGCCAAAAGTGAATCAATAGTCAACAGTGTGCAGCTCACAAAATGATTTTTGAGCAAGTTAGACTTTGTGTTTTGTTTATGTTCATTGTTGCTATTTTATAATACATAAACAAAGTAATTTTTTTTTTTAGCCCTTTGCCTTTCCTTTCTTTTTAAATGGAAAATATTTTTATTCATTTTAATTTTGTAAGAGCTGAAGGAGCAGCACAGAGTATAAATACATATTTATGAATGAATCAGTCATCTCTGTTGTTGGTAAGCACATGCCTAAAATAAGTCAAGATGTATTTAGAAATCGATGGAAAAATTAGAGCCAACAATGTGTATGCTTTATTAACTAATCGTTAAGATAATCCTTGACTAATCGACCATCAAAATAGTCGTTTGCAGCCCTTGTTGCTACGCTAGAAAAACAGTACCTCAGTGTTCACTCTTACCATAGCAATGTCACTACAGCTTGGTTATTTATTTTACAGGTTAGGGAACATATGAGTAATTGTTTGTGTTTTGAATGCATTTTCAGAGGGATTTAGAGGCACAGTTAATTGCCCCCATTAGCTGCATTACTTGCCACCTATTACAAGCCGATTATTACAAAATAGAATGCAAAAAAACTAAACATTTGTTCTTTTTTCTCATAAGGAATGTGAACGATAGTCAAAATTCCCCCAAAACGTGCAGTTCCCCTTTTAATCTGGCCATATTATGATTCCAATCTATATTTGATTTTTATAAATGTATTTGTGGTCTGCAGAACCTGTAATAGTGGTTTGTTTTTGCATACGTTTAGCTTTACAGACTCCTTGCTGATTTCTGACTGTCTTTTGAAAACGGGTCATTTTGTGGACTGCATTTTTAGATGCAAATTAATGGTGTATTGAAAAGTCGGAATTTCCAAGTTTAGTTAAATTTTCAACTTGAACGCCCCCCAAAGTCAGATTTCCTACTCAGAGAGTGCTCACCAGTGTGGTCACAGTTACTTCAATAAAGTAATCTCAGAGCTGATTACTTTTTAAAAAGTACTGATTACTGTATTTTAAAATCAATTAAGTTAGATTACAAGTTAAATTATTAGTTACATTTTGTTGCCAGCTCAGAGTGTACAACAAACCTTAATGCTCTTATTTTTAGCGGACAAAAAGTAAAAAAGGCTGTATGTACTACATCAAGGGCACGATGGGATTTTTGAACTGTAGCAGAAGTAATAGAAATAATACAGTAGTTGGGATGTACTGATAAAAGGTAATAATAATAAGCGCGGTAAAACTCCAGATGGTTAGTATTACTGTTTTTAAATACACAATTTTGAAAAAATTAATTTGATAACTGCACTTTGATAAACTCATGGACTGACTGGTGCCAGCTCGCTAGCTTAAATGCTAAATGAAAACAAGAGACATTAATTTAAACGAGTGACCCGCTTTTGGGATTAGAACTAAGGATGTTTTTGTGGCTTGTGTGGCCCTTTGAGACACTTGTGATTAAGGGTTATACAAATAAACTTTGATTGATTATAATGTCTTTTCCCATTAAGAAACAACATACCATAATCTAAATTTATAGAAACACATTGCTGTCTAAAAGTCTTCAGATCAACTTGGAACAATGAAATAAAACTTGAAAAACGCTCTCTCTGGGGTATTTTATTACCAGTGTTAAATATTTTAATTATTTTAGGATCATTTTATTCTTTAAAGAAAAAAATATTAATTTGTGCAATTGCAGTGTCTTGATTTTAGTCACAGCCATAAAATCAATGGTAATAATAATTAACATAATTTCTCACTGTGCTTTGGTTTTGGACCTCATTTTTTATTTTGGCCAATAGGTTTCTTTTGGGTGCATCCTTAATGTCTGTTTTCCCATTTGAAATGACTACATACATCCATGCAAGAGTAAAGTATAATGCGTAACCTGTGTATCTGTCAATAAACTGTAAGCTGTAGTTTGGCTTAGCACTTTATAGTCTCCACCATTTTCTTATATATAGTAGGGACTGACACTGCCATTAAAACTATTTTTGGGAAACTCCTTCTGTACATTGTCAGAAGGTGTCTTAAAGTGGTTTGCGTACATGGAGACTTCCTCACAGTTGTAGGTACATAACCATGAAATATGAAAAAAAAAAACAGGCACTTCTTAGTACCTCAGATAAATGGTGGCGGGCGGTGTAGTAAACTGTGCTGGTTAATAAAACAAATAAGAGAGCCTATTAGAGCATTTGGTGGACATATTTACTACAAACACCATTATGGAGTAAAAATGGCTGACTTGTGCAAGTCATAAAACAGGGCACATTTTAAATGACTTATTTGGAAAATACCAAAATTGTGTTTTTTTAACTATATCTGCAACCCCTCCATGGTTTGAAATCAAATTGTATGTGCCAAAAAGCAAAAACAGCGGGTTTTGCATATTATTACCCCTTTTTAAAAATTTGAAAATAAGAGTCTGGACTTCAATATGTTTTATTTAATGGAAACAACTATGTGTTCAGAAATAGTAATAGCACCAAAGAACATACATGATTTACCAATGCAATTACGTGCATCTTGTCTTTTTTATTAAACAATTTAAACAGACTTTTAATTTCTTTCCTATGTAGTAGGTCGTTACATTTGTCTGCACTCTACATCATTCTGTGTTGTACTTATTTTTTTCTGTATGATTTCAGTCATTTTATCAAGTAAAATTTCTGACTTTGGGCATTATTTTTGCTGATCAGACAAAAAACTGCAGAAAAAAGTCCCAAAGTTTTGTGTGTATCAATCAAGCATAAACCACAGTGCACGTCACCGATATGTTAATGGAGAGGAGCGATCACATTACAGAAATTCTATGAATCCGGCACACGTGTGTTAGTCAAAAATTAACTTTGTTATTTAAGTACCTCTGTTCATTGATTTAGTCGTCGCCCTTAATCGGTTTGAATCGAAAAACATAGGCCTATTTAGTTTTTCCTAATTATCTGTGATTTACAAACTTTCTTAGTAATTGATTTAAAAAATCATGAAAAAGTACTCTCCTAACACTGGCAAACATGCAGAAGTAAAATACTGTTCGTGTTTTACATTGTTTCACAAACCAACTCTCTTTGTTACTTGCAAACATAATGTTTTTGTTTTTTTTATGTAAAATCCACCGTATTTGAGACTTTTTTCATTTTCAGTTTCTAATTCTATGGTCATTCTCATAATTGTCCTTATTGCATTATTCATTCATGTCGGTATGCAGAGTGTGACTTTAGAAATATTTCTCTTAAAGTAAAATTATGGTCCAAATAGTATAACAGTTGAGGTTCCAATGTAGGGTTGGTCTAGGGATAATTATCAGTTCCCTACAATAATACTAGTGTATTGGATGAACACTAAATGTGTCTTTAATTTCCAAACATAACGTGATTTTGTGTTATAAACAGCCATATATGAAAAAGAAAAAAAATACGAAATATACATTGCTGTTTATGTTTACTGCCATGATTCACCATTCCACACTGTAGTCAACTGTACTTTACTTAATTTAACATATCTTTACTAACCCAATCCCCATAATTAACATTAACCAGGTGTTTGCGTTAATGCAGCAGCATGTTCTGTGTGGAGAACTAAAAAATCCCTCTGCAAAAGGCTTTGACAAGCACATTAATAAAGCCCACAAGCTGCTTCGGAAAATGATCGCTGTCCTTCTATAAACACACTCTTTGCCGGTTGTGTGTGTGAGGGCTCAGTATCTCCCATACGCTTTGACTGTAAGCACCAAATAATTTGTCTTTAATTAAATCATAATTCTCAGTCCAAAGTCAAAGCGCCCTCGACCGTGGATGTGGCCGATAAGATGCAGAGTTTTATCCCGAAAAGTAGCTTGTCCGCTGCTGTGAACCCTGCTGACCTCTCCTCCAGGAAAGCCTCGTAACACTCCTGAAGATAAATCACAGCAGATCTGGTTTGTGTTAGGGTGAGAAACATGTAGCCTTTTATATGAAGAGCCCCCATGTTTATCTTCTTTGACTGTGGATGGGAGGCAGAGCTGCTAAAATCCAAGTTAGACACCTCAATTGTTATCGTCCTCGCTGAAATAGTTTATATTCCGGATTGAAGATCATTGTTTTTCTACCGCTGCAGTTTTTTACTGACATCTTCAATAGACCCTCAAAGTTCAGTTATTAGTTTGCTGTTGCACTCTTCTGACTCATAAACACTCACATTACTCTGAAACAAAGCAATGTTATGATATCTTTCAGGACTGTGGGGAACCGTATGTAGCATCTTAACCACTACATCGCATGCTAGTTTTGCTACGAAAGCTCCCAAATTGCCTTAGCAAACTAAGATTAAGACTAAAATGAAGTGTATCCCATCAAACAGTTCAACAAAGCAGAAGAACACAACACACAGTAACAATAGATGACACCCAGCATTGTATGTTCTGCTTATTAAATGAGACCTTTTCTTCTGCATGGAGGCGTATTGAGCTGAACATGACTATTTACCCTTTTCACTCAGCAAAAATTAGGTAAAAATTGTTGTAACTTGTCAGTCGGGATTCCAATATCCAGCAGGTCAGTTCTCAAACCGCTGTGAACCGTGTCCCAACAATGGCGGAAAGCCTTTCTCAAGACGTTTTGAACACTACGCTAGTGCAGATTGACGTGGTAGTACTACCGACCCCCCCCCCCCGAAAGGTGGCGGATTCCTCCACCCTCTATTCCGCTTCAACCGCTGTGCCACCATGTGAGACCATTGTGTTTTGTGTTTTGAATTACCCAAACGCCATTTAAACTGCTAATGTGTGACCACCTCTTTGGGGCTGGGCGATTATGGAAAAAAATCAAAATCACAATTAATTAAAGTTCCTACCTCGATTGCAGTTAATGCATCATTGTTCCATTTACACTTACTACTCTACTTTTGGGTGGAGGTTGTCCTTATTGTAGCCAAAGTGTTTCCAAACAAATTAGACAAAATTCAATACAGTATAATATTGAACTATTTGAATAGTGAACTCTGTGTTTTAGTTTTCCTCCATGACACTTCTATGTAGCATACTGTATGGGAAGTGTCACAAGGCTACTTCTTCTTCTGTAGCTGGTTTTCTAGCAGCTGTCAAGCTTTGCGACACCTGGTTGCCTGTTGTGTGGCTACACAACCAGTATGGTATTTTAAGGGCATGGTGTATTTGTAGAGAGAGAATCTACAAGGAGGAAAAACTGATTTTTAACACTGTAGTTTTACGTTAGTTAGAAAAAGTGTCTTTTGATTATATTTCGATTAAAGTTTGCAACCTTTACGTAGATACCTTGAGGGCACAGACTTTCCAGAGTGTTGTAAAGTTCATACCCCTGCATCAAATGTTTTTATTAAATATTTTTGTGAACATGGTTTTATTATTATTAAATGAACAAACATCGCTGCAGAACCTAAAATAATACACATAGTAACAACAAACCACAGCAAATTTCACACATTGAAAAGTATTTGACTTGAGAATTATGCACATGAGGTGGGAGGTGGATATTAGGGAGGTGGATGTCACACAGTTGTAAAATAGAAAAATGAATGGAGTCCACATCTGGAGTTGGTTTTTGAGGGCAGTATTTTGTAACATTATTTTACATATAAGACTCAAGTGTCCCTTGGATGAATCTTTATACATTGGCATGTGTGCTCTTACTGCATCCTCATTGCTGGCTTTTGGCATTAGAGAAATGTTGGCAGGCAGAAAAGCGACTTGCACACAAGAGACGTGGTCTTTGTTGGACCGTTTGAGTTTTACCTGTTCCATCAGTTCAGCTTGGAATCTTTCAGTCATCTTTTGATGAACTTGCGTAGTGATTCATTCATCCGTCTACTTCTCATTGACCCGGCTGTGTCTTAGGAGACCTGAAACCATACACAGGCATAACCGAGAGATTGCAAAACATTATTTTACTTAATGTTCAACGTCATCATCTGTAGGCTATATAATTTATGAACTATTGCACATTTTATCAATTTACAAATAATAACTGACAAATTGTCTAAAAAAATGAAAAGGATAAACTGCAGGTGAAATCTCAATCCATCAACAGTTCATTCAAAACTGAAAAAATATGGGTTGATAGATGAACTTACCAACGGGAGGTAGTAATATGTTATAAATAATGTGTAATGACTTTTGTAATCAGCTAGTTTTTTCTTATTTTTGGCAATTAATTGCATTTTCAGACGTGGGCTGTCTTTTGGTCAGTTTTTCAGAAGGGTGAAATATAGAGCTCAAGTTGTCCTAGTAAAACAAATGAAACATAACTGATTGTGACTTTTTGGAAGCACAGTGAACACACAACTTAATGTGTATTTTAGAACTTGTTTTGACAAAAACAAGTTAGAAAAAATATCTACTAATTGAATGATACACAAGAAACAGACCGTATTAAAAAAAATTAACCAACCTGTATACTGCATATACATTTTAAAGACAACTCCCATGGACATACTCGTGTTATTGCTGTATATCCATCGCCACATCACAAAAGGCTTGATAGGCTGGCGAGTCAGCTGACAATCACATCTTCTTTCTTTGCTCGTCCCCTGACAGATCCCCACTGTATATATTGTAGGCGGCCATTTTTCCAAAAAGCGATTAAATAGGATATGGTTTAAGCTTGACTTCAACCGTCGCTGCAACTCCTGATAATTCTATAATCAAACTTCATTTTAACATTTCTGTAATATTTAATATGACTTGCATATTTGTAAAGTCAGGGTTTCCCACACATTCATTTATTTGTGGCGGCCCGCCACGAAATAATTACGGCTGCCACAAATAAAAAAAAAAGAAAAAAAAAAACGTTTTTTTTTTTTTTGTTTGTCCGGCTTTTGACTCGCTTGGCCACTCATAAAAGCAATGGGACTCTGTCTGTGAATGGAGCTTGTAGTTACATATTATATGAATATGTAAATATGATATAAATATGTATATAAATATGTACATAAAATGTTGTAATTATATTCCAACTCCACGCTCTTCTTGGTCATCGCCACCGCTACCAAATCCCCCCGCCGCCCGACCACACCACCACAAATAGATGCCTGACCTGTGGGAAACACTGAAAGTAGTAACATTACTCCATGCCACAAATGGATGACAATAATATGTTGTTTGAAAATCACACTCTTATGCGATCACCACGATTGCTTATGCCGATTTGAAGCACTCTTGCATGGTCTCATACATCAATTATGTTCTGTTGCGATTAGAAATGGTTTTGGGTACCGACTGGAGACTTGACAAGATCAGATTTTGCGTCCGATTGTATGCTGCGTCACAGGCTTACGTAAAGAGCAAGAAGAGGGGTTGCTAGTAGACATGACAGAAAGAAGGACCAGAAGAGCAGTAGTGAGGCAATTATAAAGTACGAATACACCATTTTAATACAAAATTGCAGTAACATTTTGATTTGTGATTTTATTACCGTAATTTAAATGCATAGAATTGCTAAAAAATGAGTGACGGAAGTCATGTTACTTTTAGACTGTCAATCAACCTATTGTTGTCTCAAGTTGCCACAAATTATAACAATATTTAATCGTGTTTAAAAAGTATTTTGGTTTCCATAAGACACCAATGTTTGCTTACCCTTACACCGTCTTTTGCCGCTGGTTGTAGCCTCCTTGTCGCCCACTCGTTTTGAACCAAGTTGACAGGCTTCATGCTGCTTTTACTGGAGAAGCTCCTTCAGCCACTGTCACTATTAAAACTTTTTTCAGATACTATACAGTAATACAACACATGTGGTGTTTGTTGTTGGCATACTGACTACCTTGGCTGCAGCTCACACAGCGCTATTTCCAGCAGGCCACGGATGTGCAAGGCTCAACATTTCTGATTCATTTTGAAGGGAGAAAATTAAAAACCTCACTCTTTTCCGATTGATAATTGAAGTAATTCAAACCTCAATGCCGATTAATTGTGCAGCCCGAGTTGGCAGTTCATTTAAGCGTGTTTAATTGGGCTGCGCAATGTTTTTTTTTTTTTAATCCTGATGAACTCGATTCGACGCCATGCTTTGTTGCATTCTAGAGCGATGAGATTCGATCAGCACAACATAATTTCTCATATTTAACATGGCAATTTTTCAACCATTCAAAGTATTTATACAATTGTCACAACGACCACGCCTTATTTCACCCATTTTCCTCCAAGGACCGAGGTCAATGATTTGATGCTACAACCAATTTCTTCTTTATCATTGAAGTAAAAAGGACGGGAACAATTTTTAATAGATCATGATACTGTTCCGAGGGGGGAAAATAAACAAATTGAAAGTACAATGTGAAATAAAACTGACGGACTGAGATTGAGGCCTTGTTTGTGGCCTCTGTACACTCCTGGTGTAGTCAGCTGTCGTCACCCTCCACCTTATCTTGTGGGATCTCACCGACATCAGCCTGATAGAAAAACAAAAGAGCAATGGCTTACACATACAGTATATATGAGGGCAATGAATTACAAATGAATTCATAAATAACGATTCTAAGCGCTGAATGTAATATAAAAAAATAATTGGAGTTAATTCACAAAAAGAACAGATAAGGGCACCAGGTAAACATAAGTTGTATGTTATGACAACATAACTATACTCCATGTTTTCTAACTGGTTCTCAAATGGGGGTATATATACCCCTGGGGGTACTTAAACGTATGCCAAGGAGTATCTGAGATTTTTAAAAAAATATTCTAAAAATAGCAACAATTCAGAAATCCTTTATAAATGTATTTATTGAATAATACTTCAACAAAATATGAATGTAAGTTCATAAACTGTGAAAAGAAATGCAACAATACAATATTCAGTGTTGACAGATTTTTTGTGGACATGTTACATAAATATTGATGTTAAAGATTGAATTTTTTGTGAAGAATCCGGATGGATCTCCATTAAAATCCCCAAAGAGGGCACGTTAAGTTGATGATTACTTCTATGTGTAGAAATCTTTGTTTATAATTGAATCACTTCAATTGTAAATCAATCAAGTTTTTAGTTATGTGTTTATCTTTATTCAAAATAGTTCAAGAACGACCACTACAAATGAGCAATATTTTGCACTGTTATACAATTTAATAAATCAAAAACTGATGACATAGTGCTGTATTTTACTTCTTTATCTCTTTTTTTCAACCAAAAATGCTTTGCTATGATTAGGGGGTACTTTAATTTAAAAATATGTTCAGAGGGGGTACATAACTGAAAAAAGGTTGAGAATCACTGTTTTATGGTATAGCGAATTATATAGAATATATTAAATAATACCTAGGCTGAATACAATATTTGCTTGCTATTGTGATTTCAAGCGAGTAGGATAGGATAATATGGGTTGCCCACATATGCAGTCCTCTCCAAGGTTTCTCATAGTCATCATTGTCACTGTCACCGATGTCCCACTGGGGTGAGTTTTCATCGACCTTATGTGGGCTCTACCGAGGATGTCGTTGTGGTTTGTGCTGCCCTTTGAGACACTGGTGACTTAGGGCTATATAAATAAACATTGATTGATGTATTTACAGAATAAATACAAAAAGTCCACATAAAGGTACTGAACTATTCACGCAATAAAATATGTTAGTTACACCAGTGACATTGTGTTTCAAGGCAGACATATCTGCGTTGATAGTAAGTTATAGCAAACATTGAAAGACTGGAAGAAATATGTCCTTAGAGGCAAGCGTGAACTACTAAAAAAAAAAAAAACTACAGTCAGGGTAAGGTAAGCACAGGAAACAAAAGACGATATAAAGCTAAATCTGCCTCCAACAAGGGGAACAGGTGAGACTCCTCCTCCCAAGAAAAAATAACTTGGCTGTTTGCGAAAAATTCAGCTAGTGTAAACTATTGTCTTAGCATTAGCAGCTGGCACTAGTGCCATGCATTTGTTTGATAACAACACCAAAAAACAACAATTCCGCTCTCTTTTTAGCACATCATTTGTACTCCCTGTTAAGCTGGTAAACTCAGAGTAGTTCTCAGATAAAAAATGTGGAGAACTTTGGAGCGATGTTGTTGTCCAAGTTGGCAGCCAGCAAGATATCCACTGCTTCGGTCGGTCCAGAGTTGTAGTTACTAACAAGTGGAATTTCAGAGCTGACCTACTTTTTGACTTATGTCCGTCTACCATACAAATGTGAGGCATAGTTCTTAAGCAATCGATACTTATTACATACTCAAAGGTGATTGAGCAGGTGAGGCAGGAACTCCAGTAGCTATGGCATATGCACAGCAGCTATCTTAGCATGGCATTAAAAGGGTGTTTTTGATTGATTGATTGAAACTTTTATTAGTAGATTGCAAAGTACAGTACATATTCCGTACAATTGACCACTAAATGGTAACACACGAGTAAGTTTTTCAACTTGTTTAAGTCGGGGTTCACGTTAATCAATTCATGGTAAAATGGTGAATGTCTCTGTAAGCAAGACAATGTGCTACTACGCTAGAAAAATTGTTCCTTTTGTTTTAGCTCTTATAACGATAATGCAGCAACAGCTTGGTTTATATGCTGTTAACAGCATCTAAATGGAGAGTTTTTGGTGAAATATGGAAGTTTTTGGAGAGGGCTTTATAGGAATAATGGATTTACTCCTATTAGCTGCAATGTTAGCCACATCTTACGAGCATTTTTTCAATGATTAGAATGCATAAAAAAAGATAAACATGTGTTTTTGTTTTACATAATGATTAGCCACATGTTAGCCACATCTTACGAGCATTTTTTCAATGGTAAGAATGCATGCAAAAAAAGAAAAACATGTGTTCTTGTTTTACATAATGATTGTAAATGACAAACAAAATACCCCCCAAAAGTGCATTCCACTTTAAAAAAAATATAACTTTTGAGCAAGTTGCAAACAACCCTATTAATCATGCAGGTCTAGCCATTGTACTCCACAGTCTCCACATGGCTGCATTGTTCAATTTTGTTGCTGCCTTCAGTAGCCTCCTCTTGAATAAACTCTGTCTACTAAACGTGGCCAAAAGCAGGACACCATCATTCCACTCCATTGTATTTGTTACCAAGTATTTTCCAACTGAAGCGTTCAGTGCCTCATGGAAAATTGACCACCCCCAAGCCGAGCTGCGCCTAGCAAAGGGACATTGTGTGGGAAAAGGTGCATTTTCTGTTCTTCCCATTCCACTGACCCTAACCAACCAATCAATGGATTGCAGTGATTTTCCAACTTTTTTTAATAACAGTCATTCTGAGAAGCACAGATAGGTTATGTTGGTACCCTTCATGACTTTTGACAACACAGCTGTTTATCTCCAGGAGGATTTAACTATTTCCAAACAATGCTTATACCGTACCAAATGCAATCAAACTATACTGCCTGGTGTAAACGGGCTCTAAGGCTCTGAATGGATCAGTGTGGTGTATTAAAATAGAGTTGAGTGTTTGCAGCATCTAAAACCTTCTCACTCATTGTGTGGTTTGTCTGCTTTGGTTTGGACCAATACTAATGCCTGCACAAGCATGCAGTGCCTTTATCCATCCATCCATACATCCATGCCACCAACCATGTTCACATTTACAGGGAGACCGGGGGCTAGCCCAGATGATTTCCTAATATATGTAATTAATCTATGTGAGGAAAAGATGACTCCAAAATGTGTGTTTATTTTGGATCATCCCAGCTGTTTTTTTCCACAGCCATTTTCTCCAGGGAGACTACATTTATGGCATCCAAGGACAAAGTGCACGAACGCTGGCCCTGGAAAATTGACCAATCGCAAAAGGGTTTTTTCCAGGGATGGAGATGGTAGCCAAAACGACTTGATACTTCAGAAGCGAGTGCTTGTTTTGCGTCATCCAATTTCTGTCCTTACTTTCATAGTGTTGTTTGTTGTGATGTGACACAATGAGCTGACGTGCTGTACTGTCCGTACAGTCCAAAACTCTCCGCAGTTTGGGCAGCTTAAAGTTCTTCTAACGGACGATACTTTCGTGCTATTTCTCTAAGGCCTTCACTAAAGTGTACGTACTTCGTCAAGGATGGGAGACCAAGCTTTGCATGTTAAGCTTGCGAAGCTCATTGATAAAATTTAGATTGTGCCTGTTTCCATATATGGTATGGTTTCCCTGCTGGCTGTCTTGGCTTGAGGCCCCTCACATTCCTTATAAGCTGCAGCTGTCTTTAGAGCCCTGTGATTCCCCACCTCCCACCGACCCCACCACTCATTTAGTGATACGGAAGGGAGCTGTGGATGTTGATACGAGTGGATGCCACGGGAACATTTGAGTGACTCTTGTCCAGTTTTATGTGGTTTCTATTTAGGAGTCAAGCAATGACCTCTGCCCCCGCCGCTGTCACGACTTTGGGGGACTTGTGTATAACACTCACTGATGAGGCTCTACAATCTCCATCATCTTTGTCCTGATAAGTCCGGTTGAAGTCACACAAACTATTTTCATATCATGGTCTCGGGGTATTGATCTAGTGCACCATATCAACATGCAAAATTGTTGTTTTCCTGTTGCTGTTAAAATTGTTTACCTTTTTTATTTGTTTACACTTTTGTGTCAAATAAGAACTTTCAAAAGGGAGATTGCATCATTTATCATTAAAGTTTCCTGGATAAATACATTTTACTATTGTATATAAGTGCACCTGTGTTTAGTGGTTTTACTCATTACCTCACAAACCATTAGCCAGCATTTTTTGGAACACTTCTTTATATTTTACACACAGCAAATAACACATCTGTTAAAAAATTGCTGTAATTGTTAAAATGTATCTCAGCTCAATTGTTTTTCATTTTTGCAGCTAGGCTGCAACAATCAAAAGATGAACCGTCCTATCTGATTCTCATCAGCCTATTAGCCATGTGTTCTGCCATATGTAGTGTTTATACTACATGTGAATGGTATTTAATGTTACTCTAACTTGTGTTTTAACTTTTCTTCCTCATAGTTGAATCATTTGTAACTGAGAGCAATGAGTCCGAGACCCTCAGCTGCTGCATATGTTCTTACATAGTGTCCTGGCATATTCAGTAGGTCATTTGCAGGGATCGTTTCATAGTTCAGAGTGTACCTCTGCCTTGTTCGGCCACGAGTCATTCGTTATACAGTCTAAACTTGTCTAAACATTTCAGTTTAAAGTGGATAGTGGGAGGAGAAGAGAAGAAGGGGAAAAAAGAGGGGCCAGGAAGATTAGTGAGGCAGACATGGTTTGATGCTATATGACTTGCTCATTAAATCATATGGAAGGAGAAGTAGCTTTGCAGTTTGAAGATTTTTGCCTGAGACATTTAATTTACTTACCACTAAGGACATCGTTTTCATCTACAGGGGTTCTTTTTTGTTTGTAATGTCTGTATTGTTTAGTTTTTTGATATATCAAAGCATTTTTTATGATAAATTATTCTGAGTATTGTGTTTATTAGGGGTGTAACGGTACGTGTATTTGTATTGAACCGTTTCGGTACGGGGGTTTTGGTTCGGCACGCGGGCGTACCAAACGAGTTTGTAAGCAAGTCTTCACAAGCTGCTCTGCTTTCTGCCTGTCTCAGCAGTAAGCATTGTCTCACCCACACAACCATCTGATTGGTTACATACAAAGCCAATCAGCAGTGCATATTCAGAGCAATGTAACAGCCAATCAGCAGTGCGTATTCAGAGCGCATGGAGTCAATGCTTCAGCGTCGAGCAGACATTCGTTTAGCAGGGGAGCAGCGGACAGCGTACTCTCACCAAATTATAAAAAACTCCTTCCAGTCACAACTATAATTAACATCACTATGAGCCTGTTGACCTTCTAGAAACTTAAACTGCAGCTCAGCTCGCTCGTAGTTCTGGCTTGAGGTGAAGGCTAATTAGCTTTTAGCGTAATGTTAGCTCATTTTTCTGTGTGCGTGTGTGTGTGCCTGTGTGTGTTAGGGGCAGCAAAGCCCTGTCTGTCTGTTATTTCATTGAACTCCATGGTGTTCAGGGATGAATAGTCTCTCATATTGCTATTGTACTATTTTTTTCCAGCTATAGTTACATTAATCATTAGTAATGTAGCAGCCTAGTTTTGAATAGCAGGGTCCCTGCTATCACATGTTGATAAAAATATAACATTTACATAATAAAAGTCAACTACAGGCTTCCCAAATGCTGCAATAAATTAAGCATAATGAAACTGTTTGTTGCACTTTTTATATGTAGAAGAAAGATTTTTTCAGTTTATTTAATCAAAGCAACAACTTGAGGCAGTTTAATGTGGATTAACGTGGGCAGAATTATTATAGTGTTCCCAATGTTAAAAGGATAAAGCCATTTTTTTTTTTACAAATTTGGTAAATAAATAACCCAAAAATTTATATTTTGTTGTTTTCTTACTGTACCGAAAATGAACTGAACCGTGACCTCTAAACTGAGGTACGTGCCGAACCGAAATTTTTGTGTACCGTTAACACTCCTAGTGTTTACACATTTATATAATCCCACACATCAATGACATTATATAATTTCAGATAAGATCACGTTGTAATCTGATGAACGTATATATGCTTTTATGACACCGTGGTTGTGTTAAAAATGCAGTTTGTTGCGGGCTCAGGATTACTTTTTTTTTTAAACCAACAAATGTAACACAATTAAAAGCTAGCATATGTTACCAATGGTGGTTTGAGAGAACAGATTAAACAAAAACATTTGTGTATTTGTTACAATTAGAACTTTGTAAAAGAAAAATGGCTGTTCCGCCCAAATAATGACATTGATATCAATCACGATGGTTTCGTACAGAACCAATGCACATTCAAGATTTTCGAGAAGGATAGTATTTAAAAATGGATGCAACCGTCTGGTTGCAATATTGCTTTTGAACCAGTGAGTGAACTCTTTTCCAAACACTACTTTTGTACCATAACATTATTCTTTTGCGACGTGCGTGTGTATAAGTGAGGGGTCGTGAACATAGTCGGACCAGGAAGTGGGGGAGACGCACTCCCAGCAAATTGTTAAAGGCAGCCGTTTATCTGCTGTAAACTGGACCTTTTAGTGCTAGTTATCAATTCATTGATTTGTGCTGTCTAATTGTGTCTTATCTGCTATTTTGTAGCTCAACTAACTGTTGTGAAAAACTAGCAAAGCAATCATGTGTTTGACAGGTCTTATAATAAATCACTGTATCTAATAAATCAATATAACATTTGTTTTCTTCGCACAGGCTTTCATTTTAATTGCCTGTTATAGCAATCTTCCGGCGATGCAGTGTGGGTCACTTCCAATCAATCAATGAAATCATCAAACCTGTTTTGGGCAAATACAAGCTGCAAACACGAGTCTAACTTACACACAAATGGCACATCAAAACCTTAACAATATATAGCCTCCTGAGAACCAGTGTGGGAATTCAATTTTGGTCTATTTCTTTTGTCAGAGCTACACACAAAAATTTGCGCTCATTTGCAAATACAAACATCTGCTGTACAGGATGCTGGTTTTCAGGGGGACATAGCGTTTATAGGCCTGTGCTGGGAGTTTAGTGTGTTTAGTTTATTCATTTTATATAGCACATTTTAAAAACAACCCCATTTGGCTAAAGTGCTGTACAAAAATAAGAAACCATTTTAAACAAAAAAGGGCACGTAATGTTACATTTACATTGTAACAGAGAGCGTTTTTGCGTTAGACTCACTGCCGGCCGGGGGTGTCTGCCTTCACCCCCTGGCCCCCTACGCTCTCGGCGCGTAGCCTCCCGTCGCTCGGCTCTCCGCGCCGGGCCCAATAGTAAAATATACCTTAAAAGATGTGCAGACTATACCACCTAAATTACTAAAATGTAATTATTAAGATAAAAAAAAAGTACAAAACAAGAAATATAAACAATCAAGATATCCTGCCCAACTGGATTTTAACGCCAAGAAGTAAAAATATGTTATAACCAGAGGTGGGTAGTAACGCGCTACATTTACTCCGTTACATCTACTTGATTAACTTTTGGGATAAATTGTACTTGTAAGAGTAGTTTTAATGCAGCATAGTTTTACTTTTACTTGAGTATATTTATAGAGAAGAAACGCTACTTTTACTCCACTCCATTTATCTACACTCAGCTCGCTACTGATTTTTATCGATCTGTTAATGCACACTTTGTTTCTTTTTAGTTTGTCAGACAGACCTTCAAAGTAGGATCTATCACATGCCTGCGTTTCACCAATCAAATGCAGTCACTGGTGACGTTTGACTCTGTTTCACCAATCAAACAGAGCCACGTGGTCACATGATTAACCACACACTTTTTTTAAAATAAACCTTTATTTATAAATTTCAACATTTACAAACCGTTGAAAATAATAATCAAAGTAAGTACAAAACAGTATAAAAACCGTACAAAACAGCGCCAGGGGGTTGTTAATTCAAAGTAACTAAAATATAATGCAAAAAAAATGTATATATAAAATAAACAAAGTGCTAAGCCATAGGCTCACTCAATCTCAGTAAATAACTTAAATTAGGAACTCCGCATCCTCGTTTTCACAGCTTTTTGGTTGTCAGAGGTAGAGTGTTTTAATGTAGAGTTCTAAATCTTTTTTAAAGGCACAAAAAACAGGTAGGGTATTGAGGAACTTACATTTATGAATATAAAATTTAGCCAATAGTATAATGAGGTTGCAAAGGTAAAATTCATTTCCCAAAATTTTTTTCAATACAGTGTAAAACCAAATACATATTGTTTAATATATATTTTAGTTTTAGTTGCTTAAGAGATATTCCTGGCTCTGAATTTGTTCATTGCTATTTTTATGTTTTTGTGCATTACTTGTTGCCGTCATCATTAAAAGAACAGGTTACTCCTCAGTTACTCAGTACTTGAGTAGTTTTTTCACAACATACTTTTTACTTTTACTCAAGTAAATATTTGGGTGACTACTCCTTACTTTTACTTTAGTAATACATCTCTAAAGTAACAGTACTCTTGAGTACAATTTCTGGTACTCTACCCACCTCTGGTTTTAACCTAGTATGGGGATCCATCCATCCATTTTTTCCCGCTTGTCCCGTTTGGGGTCGCGGGGGTGCTGGAGCCTATCTCAGCTGCATTCGGGCGGAAGGCGTGGTACACCCTTGACAAGTTGCCACCTCATCAGAGGGCCAACACAGACAGACAACATTCACACTCACAATCACACACTAGTGATCATTTAGTGTTGCCAATCAACCTACCCTCATGTGCATGTCTTTGGAGGTGGGAGGAAGCTGGAGTACCTGGAGGAAACCCACGCAGTCACAGGGAGAACATGCAAACGCCACACAAAAAGATCCTGGGCCCGGGATTGAACCCAGGTCCTTCGTGTTGTGAGGCACATGCACTAATCCCTGTTTCACCATGCTGGGTATCGGGATATTTAGTTAAATTGTACATCATGGTGATGTCACGATTGAACGACACATAAAATCCCAGTTGAGCATAATGAATTATCAGAATGAAAAGCCCAGATGTCATGTAAACATATCAAAATGTTGAAATTTAAGTATTAGTATGACTGTCAAAGCTATTAACTCTCATGATTAAATCATAGTTATCGAGAGATGCAAGGACTTCCAGTTCTTGTGAATACAATGCGCTGCACACTAGCTACCTACTGTAGGTTTCTTTGTACCCATTTTCAGTACATTACAACAGATCAACATGCAGTCAGTGAAATAAATTGTGATCTAATGCTTCGGAAGCGCGCGCATATGTGCATTTAAAAGAAAAAAAAACTTTTAACTTAACCTTTATTTAAACAAGAAAGTCCCATTGAGGTTAAAAACTATTTTTCGAGGGAGTCCTGGCAGCAAAATGTATAGTTACATTTTGAATACATGTTATGTACATACAGTTACAATTCAAAACGTCATCTCAAATGCTCTCAATCTGGATTTAAAAGTGTTCAGGTAATTTCTGGGCTTTTTGCAGCGTGTTCCATGTAAAAGGAGCTGTGTAAACAAAAGCCCTTTTTCCTAGTTCTGTGCGGGCCAATGGAACAGTGGCCAACAAGTGATTATTTGAACGCAAACCGTAAGAGTCAATACACTCTTCTGTGAGATTAAGCTGCAAACGCAGGAGGGCAGTAGACCAAGCATGGCTTTATAAAAAAAAAAAAGTATACCTAGGCCCCAGCCTCTCGGAGGATAAAGAAGGCCCTCCCACTCGAGAATACAGCTCACAATGCTGGGTCAAGGCCCTACAGTTATTAATAAACCTCAGAGAAGCATGATATACGTTGTCAATCTGATGCAGACATTGAGCAGAGGCATTCATGTTCAACAGTTCGACATCTACCCAGCCATCCATCCATTTCCTGCTGCTTGTCCCGCTTGTCATTCCTGCCATTTCCGGGTCTATATTGGCTGTCAAAGTGTACCAATTTATCAGAATATGTCCTGGTTCTTCTACTATCCAGGTGATAAAGTTTCACGAACAAAGGAAACAACAAAGTTATGTGACAACAGTTATTTAACAGTTTTGTTTATTTACAATTACATGTTTATTTACAATTACATGATAAGTCTTGTCCCATGTTCCAAACGGGCAAATAGCTTAGCAAATAATATTGGCGTCCTCTGCCATGACTCATTCAGAAGTTGCGCAGTCTATCTTCACAAAAGTATCTTCCCCTGGTTTGTACGTAAAACGTCCAATAAAAGTAAACCGATGATTCTGAATGTTTAGTTCCAGGAGTGACAAAGATGTCGATGTTGTGGCTGTCATCTATCGGAACTCTTTACAAGAAGGAAGTACAGTATCTAGTCAATGACAGCTGCAGTTGCTCCGTCTGACGACATTGGCCCTTAGTGTTATTCGTCTGGTGCCACCCCCAACAGAAGAACTATAAATCAAACAAGACGCCGTCAGAGGGGACGCAAGATACGTGACCCGAGAGTATATTCCAGCCTTAATGCAGTCAAAAGTGATCATCGTAAAGACACTAAGGCATGCTGGGAAACAATTGCTTCTCAGACGCAGACCAACCCTTCTTTGGAAGACTCTTAGAACATGCCCCCAACATCTTGGCTGAAGTTACCTCCCGGATTCTGCTGCTTTTGTGCGCATTTACTGTATAATATTGTATCTTTTGCCGGATGTTAAAAGGATTACGAGAAGGCGGTCAATCAACAATGACTTTATTAAAATGATCAACCACAGCTGTCTCAGCTTGCAAACAAAGCAGTTCTCTCCCATAGTATCTCCTCCTCCTGTTTTCACCACGCCTAGTCTGCTCACCAGTCGCAACTGATTAGACCGTCGGAAAATAAAACTCTTCAAGCACAAAACGTTCCCGATCTTAAGTGTGCTTTGAATTTTGGCCCCCTGTGTGATTGAGTGTGATACCCCTGCCCTACAGTTACATTTGGTGTTTTTTCAAATCAGATATTTATAAAACAATCTTGCCTTCTTCCAAACTTGCTCCAAACAAGCTGTTTGGAATTTGAGACTGAAGTGACATATTTGGCCTTAGTTAAGTCAGCGTTTTCAAATCGAACTTTATTTATACAGCACTTTTCATGTGCAGGCAAGTGGCAAGCACAAAGTGCTATACAAAGCAAAACAACAATAATAGAAGAATAGAAAAAAACACACGCACACACGCACCCTTGTTGACAATACCGCGGCAAAAACTAAACATGGCAAGGCATTGAGGATTTGAGGTATCTCCATGTATCTTAGACGTTTCTAGAGAGCTTTGTGTGAGTCTGCCATTTTTATTTAGTAGTAGTTACAGCCGTCCATAAGTTCCTTATTTTACTCTATCCTCTTGTTGTGAAGCAGACTGGCTCGTGCATGCACATCATGCATCCTCTGCTCTTGCCATTTCTATTAAAAAGTAGTTGTATAGTTGTAACTATACTGTCAGTAGACTCTATTGAAGCACTGAAAACTACAACTTGGCTGACGGGGTGGAGGAGCATTTGAAGGGGGCATGGCCTGGAAGAGGACTTCGGCACATACATAAGACTGGCCACAAAATGATGCATTCTGAAGAAACAGCCAGAAAATGGCTTGAAGATGGTCTTTAAAACAAAGCCTCTGCTCAGTTTTGTGAGGATGAGGTTTTTGTGTTTTGTGTGTTTAGGCGTGTTGTATTGGGAATGAATGACGTAAGAACTTGTTTTAGTAGCGGCTAAAATGTCAGAAAAATAAATTAAGTTGATAACCAGGGCAAAGGGAATAGGGACTCTGGTAGGGATCAAGTAGTAAGTTAGGGAACATTTGTGATTGGTTTGAAACATTAACTGAACTCTTATGTGTACAGTACATATGCATGTTATAATTAGGGATGTTCCGATCAAGGTTTTGTGCTACAGATTCCAATATTGATCATCCGTAAATCATCCATAAATATGATCGTATCGGCAAATACCGATTCAATCATGTTTATTAACTGTAAATTTTTCAGTTTTTATAAAAGTAAGTGTAACAGTTTCAAAAGACTTACTAAGCTATTTCCTCATTGTCTTTTATTACATACAATCGTTTGATTAAAACAAAGTCAATAGTAACACAATCATTCAAAATAATCAAAAACTGTTTTAAATTATTAGTTTTTTCCACCTCAATAGCCTCCTCTTTCCAGGGAATTATTCACTGAGCTAGTTAATATGAACAAAAACAATAAACATATTTTGAGAGAATACAAATATTGATGTACTCTTTAATATTGATCATATAATATTACAACTTTTTGGTATTGACACCACCGGTGGATGGACCAATCAATGTAACACTTACTGTTGTTGTTACATTATCCTCTCTCTGTTCTTATCTCATTATTATCTACTTGTTCATTTCCTGTTAATAAGTTCTTACTTTCTGCTGTTCCAGTTAAACTTATTAAAGTTTACAAAACACTTGTGGCACAGGCTTTAGTGCATGTGCCTCACAATACGAAGGTCCTGAGCTGTCCTTGGTTCAATCCTGGGCTCGGGATCTTTCTGTGTTGAGATTGCATGTTCTCCCCGTGACTGGGTGGGTTCCCCCGGCTTCCTCCCACCGCCAAAAACATGCACCTGGGGATAGGTTGATTGGCAACACTAAATTGACCCTAGTGTGTGAATGTGTGTGTGAATGTTGTCTGTCTATCTGTGTTGGCCCTCTGATGAGGTGGAGACTTGTCCAGGGTGTACCCCGCCTTCCGCCTGAATACAGCTGAGATAGGCTACAGCGTACCCGAACGGGACAAGCGGTAGAAAATGGATGGATAGATTATTTCTTGGTGTTGTTTGAAGCTATCTTAGTGTTGAGGTTAGCTATTAGCATGTCAGCTCCTGGATGTCTCTCGATGTGTAATATCTCTCATCTAATCCACCAGTGATAACAGCAATTGATATTTTAGATACTAAGAAATGAAGTTTATTTGCTGTGATGGAGGTGATTATTACTAGCTTAATGGAGAGACTTCAAACTGTATGGAGATGAGGGATGCGTGCCTTTTTAAATTTTAACTGACATGGTACCAATTTTCCAGTACCTGGTAATCAATATCTGTATTCAACAGTAGCAATTTTCGGTACTTTTGTGTGTGTTAATAAATATTAAGTGTTTTTGATAGTAAGATAGATTTTTTGGAACAGTTAAAACTGAGCTGATTATTTTTACTTTTGTCTAGTTGGTATGTCTTGTTTTGTTATTACATTTGTGAGTCAGTTACTTTGTTGGAATTGAAAAATGCAACATTACTTACAGGTAATTGGCTGATTCTGCTCTCAATGGTGTTGGAGTAGTGTTAGTGTTTCGCTTTTTTCCTGTTTTCAAAATTTTATATCACGGTTTTTGCACCATTATTAAAATTGCAATATTGTTGAATATGCTCAAAAGTACACATACTGAAATCCTTAGATTTAAAAAAAAAAATAACTAAAATGAATAGAGACAATGTTAGAAAACCCACTATTTTGCATGTTTTGTGTTTCTTATGCTTCACTGATATTGACTTGGTTTTATAATGTTATGTTTTAATGGCTAAACTTTTATTGTTAATGATTTGTACTTTAGCACTTAAAAATGTATTTAAATAAAAAGTGTGTTGCAAATAAAAGGTACAATAAGAGGTATGTGGTTAATGGGAATAGACGTTAAAATCTCTTGATTTGATGTTCGCTTTTAAGCTAGCACCAGTCAGTCCATGAGTTTCTCAAAGTGCCGTTAGTCACAGTTTTTCGATTATTTTAATTTAAAATTCTCATACTAACTGTCGGGAGGTATCATTAGGGATGGGAATTGTTAAGATTTTTCCAGTTCAGATTCCACTTTCGATTCTGCTTAACGATTCAGTTCTTTATCCATCCATTTTCTACCGCTTATTCCCTTTGGGGGCGCGGGGGCACTGGTGCCCATCTCAGCTACAATCGGGCCGAAGCCAGTGTACACCCTGGACAAGTCGGCACTTCATCGCAGGGCCAACACAGATAGACAGACAACACTCACACTCAAATGTACACACTACGGCCAAGTTAGTGTTGCCAATCAACCTATCCCCAGGTGCATGTCTTTGGAAGTGGGAGGAAGCTGAAGTACCCGTAGGGAACCCACGCAGTCACGGGGAGATCCCACGCGCAGGATTGAACCCAGGACTACTCAGGACCCTCGTATTGTGAGGCAGACGCACTAACCCCTCGGCCACCGTGAAGCAGTTCCTTATTGGTTTTCTTATTCATTCTTATTTGTAAAAAAAAAGAAAAAAAAAAAGAGGACAAAATCTTGGATTATCTTCAAGTTTGTTTAGCTTAGAGGGAACATGACTTTACAAAGCCAACATTGAGGTCTTAAGAGGCACATACGCACAAAAATTATCTTTTGAAAATAAATAAATATTCTTCTGCGGAATCTAACAAAATATAACGTGGTAATGACACAAATTTTACATTAACATTTACATTTTTTCCAATATTTTTTGTCATCTCCCTAGAAAATATACTGGTGAAACAAAAAAATATTTGTTTAGATTTACAAGGTGAAACTATTATATACATAACATGCAACATAATTTTGACGGTTATATCTGACAGTTTATGAAAACTTTAAATCGAAAACCTCAGAAAATGTAGGGTTTACAAACACTGTAAGCTATTATCAAAATTTGATAAATAAAGACTTGACATATTTTACTTTGCATGTAATGAGTTAATATCACATATATTTCACATTTGAAGTTGATTTGTACACAATGTTAAAATTTTAAGAGTTTCACCTGAATAATGGACAAATAAATAAAATAATGACAGGAAAACATGCAACTTTTCTGAATACAGTTGAACATTCACCTCTTGAAAGTCCAGAGCGCTATAGCAAATGTGTGCAGGCTTTTAACCACAAACATATTCACTGCTTGTCTTTCCTGCGTGTAATGTTCCCTGACCCAGTGAAAGGAAAAGCTATAGCGCTGGACGTCAGACATGAACTGGAGTTAGTACTTACTGCCCTGCCGGCTTTGAGCCAGTCAGAATCTGTCTCTAGTCTTGCTCATCTAAATGAGAAAGCATTCATTTCAATTTAACAAACAGTACTAACAATATGGTGAGTTGGCACTTCTTGTATTCAGATGACATGCTTGCATTACTGCTGCTGGGATGAGATTGGTGCGGTTCAAAAACGCAACATTCATTCACATTTATTGCATGCTGTATGTTCTGTTTCAGCATATTGCTTGTATGTCCTTCTTGATGAAATAGTAATCTTGCAATTGTTACAAGTAGCGTTGTTGCAATTTTTTTTGTAGCCATACTGTACAGTGTTTGTTCTGCTTAGGCGCCGACATTTTGCTGCCTAACGTCACTACTCACGTTGTGTAAGAATGTCATTCCCAACCACTGGCATCGATAAGGGAATAGTTCATTGGCAAGCGAATCAAAGGATATGATACACTGGTAACTGGTTCTGACCAAGAACCGGTTTTATGATTCCCATCCCGAGTTACCATTAATACCATTTTTCACTACATTGCTAGTTAGAGCCCCCCAAGTCTGCAACTGGACGTGACGTCACGCACAACCCAGGTAACGCAACATGGCACCGTTGGATTTTACGTGAATCTCTGCCAGGTAGGACCGCCAGAATTCAGTCAGTGCCAAAAAAGCACCAGATTCGGTGCCTGTCCCTAAAGGAAATACATACATAGTTGCTAGTCGCTTGTCAGCCGAAGGACAAAAATAAATACAGCATCAGCCAGAGTGGGTCAAGGTTTATGAACGGCATTAAAAAGGAATTAATTGGCAATGGCGATCATACTGTATATTTTTTCACAAAAACTGTCCGATATTCATCAATCGGCACATCCCTATTAATTTGTGTCTATGAATACTTCGTTAAAAAATAATAATCTGATCTAATCTAGGATAGGCAGCAACAACCATTAACTTTACACATTATTTGTGTAATAATTATTTAACACTTCAATTGTTCTTCGTTAGAAAGCTTCTGTATGAGAATAGTTGATTGCTGCCTGTGTTTTGAGAAAGAAGTGAAATGTGGAAACTACTACAACGTCACGCCATTCCTTACTAGTCAATAGCAACGTCCTTGTTTTTTTTACCTGACGTCCGCTGTAATATTGGCACAGATTAGAAATAAAACTTCTCTCGTGGCTATGCTGATGTTGAGTAGCAGACAGCATCAAGATATGATCTAGGATTGCACCACACACATTATGCTACTAGCAGGAAGGTCTCAGGGTGAATATAGGTCTGAAGCAAAGAAAAGTCTGGCGGAAGAGAGTTGTTTCAAATTTTCGGGCGGAGAATCATGGAAACAAAACATTTGAATATCTCAGGGTTCATTCAAAAGGTGCAGTGGATTGATGAAAAGAGCCTTCTCCGTTTCCATAGCTGCCTTCTGAAATACATCTGTTTATTTTTTTCTCCCATCGATGTGCTTCAAAACGTTACATTAATTCAATTTGTGAAGCAAAATAAGTATCCTCTTAATTCTAGTTGTTACCTGTTTTGAATAAATGATATCCGCTTCCAGGTAATATACCATGCAGTGTTTCCCACAGGTCAGGCATCTATTTGTGGTGGTGTGGTCGGGTGGGGCGGGGGTGTACAGCGGCGGCGGCGATGACCAAGAAGAACGCGGAGTTTGAATATAATTACAACACTTTATGTACAGTACATATTTATATACATTTTTATATAATATTTACATATTTATATAATATGTAACTACAAGCTCCATTCACAGACAGAGTCCCATTGCTTTTATAAGCGGTCGAGCGAGTCAAAAGCCGGGAAAAAAATATATATATATTTGTGGTGGCCGTAATTCTTTCGTGGCGGGCCGCCACAAATAAGTGAATGTGTGGGAAACCCTGCCATGTGTTGAGACTGCCGCATGCGTGATATGAAAGATCCCCTCTACACACCCTCTAGAGAGATGTTTCCAATCGCATAATCTAGGTGTGTTAGTCCAGTTTCTCAAAAGCCAAACATGATCAGATAAAGGAGTTTCCATGCCTTGTAGGATGCATCTGTAGAGCTGAATTATTTGAGAAATCAGCCTAATTTAGTGCATGTAAACGTTGTCACTGACACTCTTCTCACTGAGTAAAGTTGGTTATGGAGAGAAGTTGGGGGAGGAAAGTGTCTTTATGTCAGACACGCACGCACACACAGAGAATCTCCCACCCCTCCACCTCCTTATTTTACAGCAAGCAACTGGACAGGTCAGCAGTCATTGGCTGCACCTCCTCCACTTGGACTGCCTTGCCTTTTTTAGCAGTCCCAAATGGAGCTGCAAATTCCATGTTGCTGGCTGGGTGACAGGCTGGGAGATGGGAGCCAGCAAATGGGAGATTAGACAAGGGCCGGCCAGCCACCAGTAAACTGTACAATGGGCCGTCCGACCAACACCGGAGCTGTCTGGCAGCTGTCACCTTAAACTTTGAATGAAAGGTTCGTCATCACGTATGTGCTACTTATTACTGACACTTAAGTTGCAATTTTTATACGACGTCAGTGGGACCTTTTGATTTGTACAGTCCATTCAAGAATTTTAAGATGTGTAAAGCCCCCTGCTGTTAAATCTTTGCTTCTTGCAGATGTCCCATTCTGATACTTTGCTATCTTAAGTGGCCCATAGGCAGTCTAATTTTAAAGCAAGTGTTTGATGGGAATCTACCCTCAGTGATGTCATCATCATGCTTTGGAGCTTGTTTTTCTTTAGCTAGAATTTGGGACTAAGGCTGCAGCTATCAATTTATTTTTATGAAGAAATAATCCATCAATTGGTTTGTTTGATTAACCGGGGGTTCGGCAACCCGTGGCTCTTGAGCCCACGCGGCTCTTTAGCGCCACCCTTGTGGGTCCCTTGAGCTTTTTCAAAAACGTAAGAAAGCCAAAAAATATGGGGAAAATATATTTTTTGTGTTTATATGGTTGGTGTAGGAGGATAAACATAACACAAAACTTCCTAAGTGTTAGAAATCCCTCTGTTTGTATTAAAAATGCATCACCGATGAGAGTACTTGAAGAGCACTTTGTTTTCTGACTAATTTTGGCGGTCCCTGAAATCACCTTAGTTTGTTTACATGTACAACTTTCTCCGACGTTGCCACAGAAAAACGTGTTTTATGCTACTGTGTGAATGCACAAAAGGTGAGCTTTGGTGATGTCATTCACTTATTGGAGTGCTAATCTGACATATGTGGTTAATGCATGACTGCAATCTTATCAATGCTAACATGCTATTTAGGCTAACTGTATGTGCATATTGCATCATTATGTCTTGTGTGTAGGTTTTATTTCAGCTCATTTCATTTCCTTTACTTAATGTCCTCTGTGAATTTCATTTATATTTGCATTTCTTATGGCACAATATTTGTACGTAATATCGGCTGCATTTCTAATAGTTATTTGTGTGCCATGTTGTTATGACCCCAGCCAACGTTACCCAGCTTGCAAAGTTTGTAATACATCCATTAGAAGAAGGCAGCCTGTCATCTCCTTTAACTTGAACGCACACATCTATGCCTTTCGCCATTTTAAGCCAGTAATTTATAGGAGTTATCTCACCCTCTGAGAAGCCTCTGTTTACTAATGTTTTCCAATTGTGTAAAAATGTGTAGAATAAATATTACATTTCTCATTGAACCCTTTTTCGATTACGTTTGTTCCTCCTGGTACCCCAACACCACCAAAACCCTCAAATCTAGACTCCAAACATCCCAGAACAAGCTAGTCTGGTTACTTTTAGACCTCCACCCCAGATCACACCTCACTCCAACCCACTTCTCCAAAGTGGGCTGGCTCAGGGTGGAGGACAGAGTAAAACAACTTGCACTGAGCCTAGTCTATAAAATCCGCTACACCTCCCTGATACCGAAGTATCAGGGAGGTAAATGACCGCCATAACCATAACACCAGGGGGAGCTCCACAAACCACGTTAAACCCAGATTCCTATCTAACAAAGGTCTTAACTCATTCTCTTTCTATGCCACATCAATATGGAATGCACTCCCAACAGGTGTAAAAGTAAGTGCATCTCTATCCTCTTTCAAAACAGCTCTAAAACAACACCTCCAGGCAACTTCAACCCTTTACTAATACCCTCCTCTATTCACATTCCATCCCCGGATTGTAAATAACCAAATGTAAATAATCAAATGTTTTTCAAATGTATATAATTGTTCTTATGCTATCTGAACTCACTATGTTCTCTGCTGGCTGTACATATCCTACTAAGTAAGACCTACACTGTTTCAATGTCCATTTCTCTGTTGATGCAATTGTTGATGACTGAAGTAGTGATATTAACCAAAGCTCCTCATCCCACCCCTCGGATTGTAAATATTGTTGATAATTCAATGTTTATACTATGATAACTAACTTGTGTGATGACTGTATTATGCTGACAGTAGACAGTATGTTTGTACCATGAATCGATTTACGTAGACCCCGACTTAAACAAGTTGAAAAACGTATTCGGGTGTTACCATTTAGTGGTAAATTGTACGGAATATGTACCGAACTGTGCAATCTACTAATAAAAGTTTCAATCAATCAACCAATTTCTTCTGTCAATGAAGATTTGTGTCAGCCTGCAACACAGTCATTTTGATACTAGGCTTTTATAGCTAATATAGACACTTACATCATGTGTTGCCTTCATTATAACACGTATATAAAGCTTTTAATTTTTTGCGGCTCCAGACAGATTTTAATTTTTTTATTTTTTTGTCCAATATGGCTCTATCAACATTTTTGGTCACAGACCCCTGGATTAACCGAATAAAACAAACTTTGGAGCTTCAATGCATCTTTCAGAGAAAATAGTTGGCATAAACATTCTTTTGAATGCACATTACATTTGAAATTGCACTTTGACCAAGTATCTATACAAAAATAAAAAAAGCCTGTTGCCTAAACCGGACAAAAGAGAGTAAAGAACCAAAATAAAAAAGAAAATACTCAATACTAAAGTTTGGTTAGTTTAGTGACAATGCATTTAAAAATTTAACACACATTTCAATTATTATTTTTTGGACAAACAACTAGCGTCTACAGTTTGTATGTACAGTGAATGCTAACATGTCCTCACATGCCCTCATATGGTTGAATAAAACATTTAGTATGGAAGTCAAACTTATAAGATGGTGTTATCTGCCAAAATACACTTTTACCTTGTTTCTGTTTTTTTGCGACTCTTAAATATGCAGAGTGCTTTCTCGCGCTGCATCCTCTATGTAGTGCCAGTGTGAAATGTTAGATGGTAACATTTCATACTGGCATGACATCTTTTCAGGTTTAAACAATCGCAAAACGTTTGACAGCGTTGTCATCTTCTTTTTGCCCTATTCTGTCTTTCTCTTACTTCTTAGAGCCATCTCTCTTGGCACTGCGCTGTCCCTGCACCCTCACACGCACACAGGCCACATCACCTGCAGCTATACCTACGTCACTGTCTGTGCGCCGAATATTTTAAGTTCTGAACACTCCATGCTGTCTGGATTTGATACATTTTTAGTAATTCAACAAATCATTGAAGCAACAAAATATAATTCGAACCAAGTGATTCCATTTAATCAATGAATTGTTGTAGCCCTACTTGGCATTGGCAATTTCGAATGCCTCCTAAAATGCTAAAGATGAGTTTCAGCTAACAAGATGGCATTGCAGCAGACAGGACACTCTCTTCTTACTTCTGGTGTGAAGGAATACAAAACACCACAGCGACTTATTTTTACCACACACTTACGTCACACTTAATTAAAAGTCAATAATAGAAGGCCTTGTTGAACAGGAGACACATGGTCAAACAAAACAGTGAGCTGGTGGAAGTTAAATATGTAGGTCACACTGATAGCCTGCTGAACCAAACAGGTGTGTGCATTTTCATGCATTTTCACACCTGAGGTCCACTATCCACATGATGACAGTGCTGAACCACGCAGTTTTATATGGTGTTTTATTTGTTTTAATTTTAAGGTTGCAAAGGCAGAGTTTAAGTACATAAAAATTTATTTTGCCAGCACAGACATTATATTTTGAAAATAAATTAAACTTATGCAAAAAATATGCCAATACGTAAACATTTCTTTTGTGCAAAGTAAAAGGGTTTGCATGTTTGCTAATATCCATATTAACACTTAATAACTGCTTTCTGCACAGTCAGACCAATGTGCTCTGTTGCCCTCCCTTCTCTTCCTCTTGCTCAACCACTGCCCTCTGTGCATTCAGTCTTTTTTTCTACACTCGCTCAAATTTCTGCTGTGCGCGTGTGCAAGTTTTAACACACCGTTCTATTTGTGGCAAAAAGGCAACCAATCAGAGAACTGGACAAATGCACGCTCTGATTGGCTGCTTGATCTCCAATTAATTATCTTGTTACGTTATCATTAGTGTGCGCCTTATAGAGTCAATTGTCGGGTCCCAATTCGGCCGCTGCATCCTTCCAAGGTTCCAGCCTATGCGGTGGAGGAAGTGTGGGTCCTGGAAAGACTCCTTCAGCCGCAGTTGGAGCGATGTTAATTGAGACGGTCTCGCTTTTGCAACACTTCCCTGTTGTGTCACGTGTTCACATCCTCCGTCTTGCAGCCTGGTCCACAAAGTGGGGAAAAGAAGACAAAGAAACCAAACTAAATATTAAACTATATGAAAAAAAAGGTTGTTTTTTTTTACATTTATTGTGTGTAAGTGTGTTGCTGTCGGCAAAATTATCTCCTACTCAGAGAGAAATATTTTATTGTTAAACATAGTGAACTGCTTTAACTCACCTAAATTGTAGTGCACTCTGGTCAATGTTATTTTTAAGTGTGCTTTAAATATGCAGTAAATTTTAGCAATAAGCGGTTTCTTAGGAGATCTACATGTTATGTATTATATTTTTTACAAAACCCAAAACCAGTGAAGTATCACTTTGTGTAAATTGTAAATAAAAACTGAACATAATGATTTGCAAATCCCATCTAACCTGTATTCAATTGAATAGACTGCAATGACAAGATACTTTACGTTTGATCTTAATCTTTTTGCAAATATTAACTCATTTGGAATTTGATGCCTGCAACATGTTGAAAAAAACTGGTACAAGTGGCAAAATCTACTGAGAAACTTGAGGAATGCTCAAACGCTTATTTGGAACATCCCACAGGCGAACAAGCTAATTGGGAACAGGTGGGTGCCATGATTGTGTATAAAAGCAGCTTCCGTGAAATGCTCAGTTATTCACAAACTAGGATGGGGCAAGGTCACCACTTTGTGACAAATGCGTGAGCAAAATGTTGAACAGTTTAAAAACAAAATTTCTCAACGAGCTATTGCAAGGAATTGACGGATTTCACCATCTACAATCCGCAATATCAACAAAAGGTTCAGATAATCTGGAGAAATCACTTCTCTTAAGCGATTATATTATGGATCTTCAATTCCTCAGGCGGTACTGCATCAAAAAGCGACAACAGTGTGTAAAGGATATCATCACATGGGCTCGGGAACACTTCAGAAAACCACTGTCAGTAAGTACAGTTCGTCACTACATCTGTAAGTGCAAGTTAAAACTCTTCTATGCTGAGTGAAAGCCATTTATCAACAACACCCCCAAACGCCGCCGGCTTTGCTGGGTCTGAGTTCATATAAGGTGGACTGATGCAAAGTGGAGAAGTGTTCTGTGGTCTGATGAGTTCACATTTCAAATTATTTTTGGAAACTGGACGTTGTGTCCACCGGAACAAAAAGGAACATAACCATCCGGATTGTTATTGGTGCAATATTCAAAAACCAGCATCTGTGATGGTATGGGGGTGTATTAGGCATGAGTAACTTACACATCTGTGAAGGCACCATTAATGCTGAAAGACACAAACAGCTTTTAGAGCAACATATGTTGCCATCCAAGCAACATTATCATAGACGCTCCTGCTTATTTCAGCCACGTGTTACAACAGTGTGGCTTCATAGTAAAAGAGTGTGGGTACATGACTGGCCTGCCTGTAGTCCAGACCTGTCTCTCATTGAAAATGTGTGACGCATTATGAAGTCTAAGATACGACAACAGATTGTTGAACAACTTAATCTGTACATAAAGCAAGAATCGGAAAGAATTCCAACGGAAAAGCTTCAAAAATTGGTCTCCTCAGTTCCCAAACGTTTACCAAGTGTTGATAAAAGGAAAGGCCATAAACACAGTGGTAAAAATGCCCCTGTGCCAACTTTTTTGCAATGTGTTGCTGCCATTAAATTCTAAGTTAATGATTATTTGCACAAAAATAATAATTTGTCAGTTCGAAGATTAAATACATTGTCTTTTTAGTCTATTCAAATTAATATAAATTGAGAAGGATTTGCTAATCATTATATTCTGTTTTTTTTTTAATTACAAATCACACAATGTGCCAACTTCACTGGTTTTGGGTTTTGTATGTATTATTAATGCATTGATTAATTTTTAGTAACTCGAATCGTGATTGTCTTTATTAAGCTACTAAAATCATTTTAAAGTTGTTTTAATACTAATTAAGTAGTTTACGGAAAAATATTATATGGTGATCGTTTTTTTTTGGGGTTAGTTTTTAGATATGTAATACAACAATCAGCTTTGCAAACTCACCAGATGAGGTAGTTGGACATATGAGAACCCCCATAAACATGCTGGAAACCATCCAGATGTTCCAAAAAAAGTCTTCATAGTCTTTCTTTTTGAAATCCAAACAGTAACATCACACAACACTACTCAGATATTATTTTAAACATGTTTTAAAGTAATAGGGCATATGTAAAAGCCCAGACTATTATTTTTAAATAATTCTAAGCAATCCCTTGCCTCTACAATGTTTTTAAAATCCTGTTGTAAATGTTTGTTCTTCAACTTTACTTGTATATATTGTGTTGAATTTCATTTTTAATAACTGAATATATTCCTCCTTTTTTATGCAATTAAAGCAAAAGATGAATCACAACAGAAGGAGTTTCAGCACATTAATTTGTACCGGTTAAAAAGATGCTTTCAGATCATCCAAAGCTGCGCGTTATCCTAACAAGTTAAATGTAAAAATTAAAAGAAAAAGATGTAAGGCTTTTACTTCTAAAAGTTGAAGAAAGCTCCATGCAGGGAGCCTTCTACAATGGCCAAATATGATAGTCTCTTTCAGGGTAAAGAGAGGAGCGAAGGGCACAAAGGTCGCTCGACATTGCGAAAGTCGAGGTCTCGTACCTTAACTACAATGTATATCACTATTGTCACCCCAGTGTTACATGTCTGGTTTTAGATATTTTAAATGAATAAATAATAATAATAAATAATATACCGTATTTTCCGCACTATAAGATGCACATAAAAACCTCAAATTTTCTCAAAAGCTGACAGTGCGCCTTATAATCCGCTGCGCCTTATATATGGACCAATATTGAGCCACAATAAGAGGTAAAAAATGGATGGAGGTCTCGCAACTACGGTAAGCAGCCGCCAACTTCATTTTCCCCTGTAGAAGAAGAAGTGCGCATTTTCTTCCACGGTAAGCAGCCGCCAACCTTATTTTCCCCCGTAGAAGAAGAAGCGCGTGGTGCATGCTGGGATATATGACTGTGGGAGGCGTGCCGTTTCTGTGTGTTTATGTAAAGACCCCAAAATGGCTCCTAATAACACGCTTACGACGCAGAGTTTAAACTCAAGGCGATCAGTCACACAGTAGAACACGGGAATAGAGCAGCAGCGAGACAATTTAACATTAACAGCAGCGACACTGACTCGTTTAATGACTACTTTGACGAGACGGAGTTGGATGTTGGATGCCGTATTCGCCCAACTGTTTGATTTAAACAATAAGAATTTGAGGGATTCGTGAATGGGGAATAACTTAAAGTGAGCTTTACATTTTTATTTTGTGTGTTGTGTTGTGTGACATTATCATTTGAGCAACGTTGAGTTATTGATATATTATTGCTTTGCACTATTTCGAGTGTTACTATATTGTGATTGCATTAACGTTTGATTTACCGTAACAGTATCAGACTGTTTTTTACGTGTTTATTCAATCGGGGAAAATAATAAAACAGCTGTTTATTCATTTTGGGAGTGAACGGAGTTGTCAGAACGCTTGTTTGTAATCTATTAATAAAGTTTGACTGACCTATCTGACTGTTTTGTTGACATTCCCTTTAGCGCAGCTCCATCTAAAGGATACATATTGTAACCCCAGCCTCTACTGTAGCATCTATTCTATGCGCCTTATAATGCGGTGGGCCTTATATGTGAACAAAGTTTTAAAATAGGCCATTCATTGAAGGTGCGCCTTACATTTTTTAAGTGGTTCTATATAGTGGGGCCATGTTGAAAATATTTTTTAGCGCAATCTCTTTAGAGACCAAGCAGCCAATCAGTGTGCATGTGTCCAGTTCTCTGATTGGTTGACTGAAACACAATTTTTTTTACGTCAAGGTGGAAGGTTTTTTCCAACACATTGTCATGACAATTTTCTTGTAAATATTAAACTGGGCGAGGTGGCTCGGTTAGTAGAGCGGCCGTGCCACAAAGTTGTGGGTTCCAAGTTCGATACCCGCTACTGCCATTCTAGTCACTGCCATTGTGTTCTTGGCCAAGATACTTCACCCACCTTCTCCCAGTGCCACCCACACTGGTTTTAATGTAACTTAAATTATGGGTTTTCCTATATGAAGCGATTTGAGTCACTAGAGAAAAGCGCTATATAAATATAATTCACTTCACTAAAATCAGAAGTTGGATTGGGTCATAGTTTACGGAGCAAACCGTACATGTGCTGTTTTGTTGCTGTATACAGAATAGTGGCATATCTTACTAACGTCTTCGCAAAGGACAAGTAGCAACATCGCCAACTACTAGACAATTGTCGTTGATCACTGGGGTTCTAATCCACTTTTCCACTACAGTCAT
This sequence comes from Nerophis ophidion, assembly GCF_033978795.1. Lineage (NCBI taxonomy): Eukaryota > Metazoa > Chordata > Actinopteri > Syngnathiformes > Syngnathidae > Nerophis > Nerophis ophidion. The sequence goes on from NC_084619.1 coordinate 26,944,875, forward strand.
CTGGGGCCTATTCAACTATTAACACTGAATTAGTAACCCATCCATCCATTTTCTACCGCTCGTCCCTTTCGGGGTTATGGGGGGTCCTGGAGCCTATCTCAGCTGCATTTGGGCAGAAGGCGGGTACACCTTGGACAAGTCGCCACCTCATCGCAGGGCCAACACAGATAGACGGACAACATTCACACACTAGGTGCGTCTCTTTCCCGAAGGGAACCCACGCAGTCACAGGGAGAACATGCAAACTCCACACAGAACGATCCATAGCCCAGCATCGAACCCAGGACCTTTTGTATTGTGAGGCACATGTACAAACCCAGGTGCCAATTAGTAACCGTACTCTTGATTTTAATTGTGTTCAACAATTGTATCTAACTTATTTACAGATTAACAGAATAAACCTTCTCAAATGACTAAGATTATTTACAATAATACATACTAATTAAATCTATCCATCCATTTTCTACCGCTTGTCCTGCTCTGGGTCACGGGGGTTGCTGGAGCCTATCTCAGCTGTACATGGGCGGAAGGCGGGGTACGCCCTGGACAAGTCGCAACCTCATCACAGGGCCAACACAGACAGACTACATTCACACCCTAGGGCCAATTTAATTTTGATATACTTTATAATAAAGGACTCATAAAAAATTATGAGAAATAGACATACAAGGGACGGCGTGGCGCAGTGGAAGAGTGGCCGTGCGCAACCCGAGGGTCCCTGGTTCAAATCCCACCTAGTACCAACCTCGTCACGTCCGTTGTGTCCTGAGGAAGACACTTCACCCTTGCTCCTGATGGGTGCTGGTTGGCGCCTTGCATGGCAGCTCCCTCCATCAGTGTGTGAATGTGTGTGTGAATGGGTAAATGTGGAAGTAATGTCAAAAGTGCTTTGAGTACCTTGAAGTTAGAAAAGCGCTATACAAGTACAACCCATTTATCATTTATTTATTTAATCACACAAATATATTAATTCTAACTAGGTAAATGATAAATAATGACATATACATTTCTTAAATAAATTGTCAATACAGCTGAAGTGCAAATTAAAATACAGCTTCAACGCTTTAGTCATCATTTTTGCGTTTAAGAAACTTCTCTATCACTTAGATAATGTCATTACTGTCACAAGTGGTAAGAAAGTATATTACAATTGAGTAAGCCCGTAAGGACCACAGCTGAGAGATATTTTTTGGCGGGCCCCTAGGCCCAACAACGGTTAAGAAACACTGATTTAGCAGGTCTGTGTGACAGTTTGACAATATTTATACTTGTATAAATGCACCCTTAGTCATAGATTACAGTATAGTCATATTTTTCTTGGTGCCCTTCCACAGCCTCAGTTGGCAGGGAAAGGGTTAAATACCCCTCTAGGGTGCTCAGGTTTCCTGCCAGCTGTCTGTACCCTCAGCTGTTTGCACTCCTGTCCCCTATCAGCTAACCCCACAGCCTAGCCTAGACAGCCCTGGTTCTGCTCGACCTGACACGCACTCGCACACAAACGCACGCACGCACCTAGTGCTACAATGGGGAGGGGTGATAGATGCCACTGTCACCACACTTATATTTGCCTGGTGCAGCACCTCCTCATTCTCTACTTACACTTACAGTATAATGTACTTCTATATTAGTATTACTGTTATGGCTTCATAATGTTGCTCACCGTTTGTAGCTTGTTGCCGCTTGCCACCTGCGCTATGGGGAATTTCATATTCATAAATATTCAGACCAAGATGCTCAGGGGTAAATGAATGATGAGTTTGACTTTTGCCACTTTTAAGTTAGTAGGTCCTTTGTGAGGCCCCTCCCCCTTCAGCTTTCCCACCCTGTTTAACTAAAGAGGTAAAGAACCTTGAACTGTCAGAGGCCCTCAGCAGAAACAAGATCTGAACTTCACGCCGACTCCTCGCTTAGACCTTTGCTTGTGTACAGTACTCATGGTGACTCAGAGTAGGAGCACACATGTGCAGCTATGCGTGCGTCACAAGGCAGACTTTGATTAATTATTCATCTTCTGAGTGCCATCAATTGAGAGCACCGTCTTGTTTATTTCGTTGCAACGAAGCTCTATGATTAAAAGGTGAGATATTCTTATTGGCTAAAAGGCCATGTTGCATCTCACTTAGTAATTAATGCCACATAAAAAACAGCAGTGGTCTTGCTCGTTATTATTCAGGTTAACATTGTTCTCCTTTGCTGTTTTCTGTAATGTCTTTCTCCCATAAACCCGGACTCAGTCCTTCAGTGGATGGTGCCAAAAAGTGAAGCAAAACCTTTCTAGCCAGTGAGTATGACCATGGTTTATTTTAGAGTAGCCAGAGTAAAGCTTGTATTGCCATATACCGTATTTCCTTGAATTGCCGCCGGGGCGCTAATTAATTTAAAACTTCTTCTCATTCCTGCGCTTACCAAAGGCACACTGTAAAAGTAAGCATGCGCTAATTATTTTAAAACCTCTTCTCACTCCGGCACTTACCAAAGGCATACAGTAAAAATTTGAGTGTGATGTAAGCTTGGATCTTAAATCCTACTGAATAGCTCTTAATCTTCTTCCCTTTATGCGATTTCAAATTACCGGTATTGAAATCAGCCTCCTCCATTTTGAAAATGATGACGTCACGAGTTTGACCAGGCGGTAATACTAAGCATCCATCCATCCATTTTCTACCGCTTTTTTCCTTTTTGGGTCGCGGGGGGCGCTGGCGCCTATCTCAGCTACAATCGGGTGGAAGGCGGGGTAGACCCTGGACAACTCACCATCTTATTGCAGGGCCAACACAGATATACAGACAACATTCACACTCACATTCACACACTAGGGCCAATTTAGTGTTGCCAGTCAACCTATCCCCAGGTGCATGTCTTTGGAAGTGGCATGCGCTAATTATTTTGCGAAGCAAGTTTGACCCGGCAGTAATTTAAGGAAGGCGCATACTATATGCACTGCGGGAATTCAAGGAAATACGGTATATACCATCCACTGCAAATTAGAAACCTAATTTAAATTTTCCCTCAAAGATTGCGATTTGATATATATCATACTTAAAAATGCATAAAACTACAAAAATGCCATGGACTAAAGACATGTAATTTTAAAACTGTCCATCGACATATTTATGTCCCAAGGTACAAAACATTAAAACAATATTCAATCATTTACTTCAACACATATTTGGCTTTATGCAGACAGTATCAGAGCTTTTGTCTATATTATCTATAAAGTGATTATTATGTAATGTTATCATAATATTGACCCACGGAGAAGGAGTGCACAGTACACACCTTTGTACATAGGGGGGACAAAGGTGGACAGGGTGAAAACCTTTAAATTCCTTGGGACCCACATCATTGAGGACCTCACCTGGGATCACAACACCCAACAAACAAAGAAAGCCCAGCAGCAACTGTACTTCCTAAGAAGGCTGAGAAAATTTGGTATGCCACCCAAAATTCTCAGCAACTTCTATAGAAGTACGGTTGAGAGTGTCCTTACCAGCTGAATCACGGTCTGGTTTGGAAACTGCACTGCTAAGAACAGGATGGCTCTCAAGCGAGTGATTAAAACTGCTCAGTACATATCAGGAGCAGCCTACAGGACATGTACTCTACCAGGGCCACCAGGAGAACACACAACATCATAAAGGACAGTACACACCCCCAGCACAGTCTCTTCAGCCTCCTACCATCAGGCAGACGATACAGGAGCCTGAAATCCAGGACTACGAGACTGACAAACAGTTTCTAACAAACAGGCCATCAGACTTGTAAATGCTAACTTGTGAATGCTAGCTCCCACACCCCCGTATTTACTTTTGTCTTTTTGAACAAAAGACAGCTACCTTGACCACCCCCGAACTGTGAACCATCACTGTAGACGCCTTTCACCTTTGATCACTAAAGACACTTTAACTGCTGCTGTGACCCAAGGTCACCTCCATATTTATACTGTTGACTGTCAATCCGAATGTGCAATAATGTTATGTTACTTACTGTGCCTTGTATATACTTTTTATTTTTTAGCTAAGTACCGTGTGACTTGTTGAAGGGTGGACTAGCAAAGTAAGATGTTCATTTAACTGTGCATATGACAATAAACATCTTGAATAATATGTAATAATAATGCAAGTAATCATTTAAACGAATATCAACATTTTTTGTATTTTATATTCTCTGTACTGTAATTGGAAGATAAATGGCTTTTTTTTTTAAATCAGAAATTAATAATAAAACTAAATAAAATGGTCTAAATTTCTGTCAGTAAAAAGGTAAGTCAAAATAAATATTGGACATTTTAAAGTGCATCTTATCCCAGTTGGAAAAACGAGGTAGGACGTTGCCTTTTTGTTGGTTGCCACCACGTGATCGCGGCGTTCTCGCTGGTTTGTCCGTGTTGATAGGCTCACCCATCTGATTTGAAGCTACGTTGCTACCACAATGGGACATTTGGCTTTGTGGTCACATTTTTTTCTTCCTATATGTTGTTACATTGCGGCACTTCTCATTAACAAGACACGACTCTCGAGTAGGCAGGCTGTCCGTGCTTCCTGTGTTTGTACACCGTCCACCGAAACAAAGATTGTGAATGACTGAAAAAGAGGGCTCACTGTGTTCAGTTAATTCTCGTGTTGAATAAACTTGCTTGGCTTCTGAGAGCGATGCAAAGAGTGAGACGTCTTTCTCCCTGTTTGAAGCAAGAGACGAAAAACCAATTCTGATTGGCCAACAAGTCTGTCACTCAAAGGCCGGTGATGGCGGGGTTAAAAAAAAATACCTCAGCCTCTTGCGGTTACCCATCCATCCCATCCATTTTCTTCTGCTTATTCCCTTTGGGGTCGCGGGAGGCGCTAGTGCCTATCTCAGCTACAATCGGGCGGAAGGCGGGGTACACCCTGGACAAGTCGCCACCTCATCGCAGGACCAACACAGATAGACAGACAACATTCACACTCACATTTACAAAATAGGGCCAATTTTAGTGTTGCCAATCAACCCATCCCCAGGTGCATGTCTTTTTTGCGGTTATATATTGCACTATTTAAAACCTCGATGTTGATTCGATGTCGATTAATCGTGCAGCCCTACGTAGTGGTGGTCTCGTGATGGTCTGGTGCTGCATGAGTGCTGTCAGCACTCGGGGAGTTGTGGTTTATTAGGCCCACAACAAGGCAAATTTAGTGGTAGAGTTTATAGAGTTATAATGAACTACTCAATGATCTGATGGTAAACACATCCATCTAGTATCCTCTGTTTTACTACCTTTTTAAGACTGCGAGTGTATTGTGTGACCTGTGATGTCATACATACTGCTTTTGCAAAAGCAGCTTGATTTGTTACAGTTCCTCATCTTGTGCGACCCACTCGGCAGAACATCCTGCTCTGCTCGTCAATGGATGCTCTTATTAGCATACTCGGTGGTCCCATGTCATTCAATCATACCTTTCTGTGTGCATGCAAGCCTTTTGTAGAGATGGCAGATTGGTCAGGGTTGTCATAGTAACACAACACTTTTTTCAAAGTATGTTTTGATGGAGCTGAAACTGTTGTCATTATACTTAGCATGAAAGGATAATGCACAGTGTGTTCAAAATAACTTATGTGGCATTTGCTTGTGAAAGCTCTCAAAATAAACCATTTGGTTTTTTTAATTGTAAATGATTCACAAAAACTACCCAAAAATGTGTATTGGGCCATATCATTTTTGTATAAGATTCCTAGGCGATGATGACTCTTTAGTAACAAGACTGAATGTAACAGGAGTGCGTTCTTGGAATAGAATTAGCAAATAGATGAACTATTGTCACATGACATGTATGTTAACAATTCTAAGCACATTACAGTTATTCTTTTTTTAAAGTAACAAATAACATCAAAAATAATTTATGTAACAGGCCTCAGATTTTACCCTCTCTCCTACTCATTGTTGAAGTATAGTCAAATGTTAAGTTGGCTTTTCCGTAGCTTGCAGAGGATCTGAATAATGCACTTTTCTGGGCACCATTTGACTTGTGCCATATTCCACATTTTTCAGAGAGGGTAATTTGTTAGGGTGACAGGACTGAGTAAAATCCCAGTGAATTGCAACACAATGGGACGGCGTGGCGCAGTGGAAGAGTGGCCGTGTGCAACCCCATGGTCCCTGGTTGAATCCCCACCTAGTACCAACCTCGTCACGTCCGTTGTGTCCTGAGCAAGGCACTTCACCCTTGCTCCTGATGGGTGCTGGTTAGCGCCTTGCATGGCAGCTCCCTCCATCAGTGTGTGAATGTGTGTGTGAATGTGTGTGTGAATGGGTAAATGTGGAAGTAGTGTCAAAGCGCTTTGAGTACCTTGAAGGTAGAAAAGCGCTATAAAAGTACAACCCATTTATTTAATTTTTTTTATTTATTTTAGAAAATAAACTTAAAGTATAGTTAGGATAAGGACAAGCACAAATATAAAAAAAAAATCAACTATTCTTTACCTGCACTTTAATGAATGTATTTAATTGTCAATTCAAGTATTTTTGAAGCAGAGGTAGAGAACAAATTATATTTTTCTAGTGATCAAGGTACATCCATCCATCCATTTTCTACCGCTTATTCCCTTTTGGGGTCGCCGGGGGCGCTGGTGCCTATCTCAGCTACAATCAGGCCAAGTCGCCACCTCATCGCAGGGCCAACACAGATAGACAGACAACATTCACACTCACATTCACACACTAGAGCCAATTTTAGTGTTGCCAGTCAACTTATCCCCAGGTGCATGTCTTTGGAGGTGGGAGGAAGCCAGAGTACCCGGAGGGAACCAACGCATTCACGGGGAGGACATGCAAACTCCACACAGAAAGATATTTTAAACTGCTTTTGATAAGCATGCACTCAGATAGATATGCAGGACACATTAACTGTAAAATATTTTTTTTACCAAGAAATTTCATTGTGCTTTTACACTGATCTGATTTACACACACACAAATTGTAATGTGTGTTTGAATATGGGTTTGCTACAATAACACTTGCATTTTATTTCCCAAGGATGAATTAGATAAATTCTGTGGAATGGCCCTCATGCTGTAATTTCCACACAATTTACAAACGTTTTGTTTTAATGGTGCTTGCAGCATCCACCCAGACAGTCCACAGAGAATAACTACAAAAGTTTGAGCAGCAATAAGCAATAATCCTCTTAATTTCATCCAGAGCCTCTTAAATGTTCTTATGTTGGACTACAAATGTACAGTGTAGTTACACTAATGTACACAGAGCATCTTGCCAATGTACATTTCATCCAAAGCAGCCATTCAATAGACCCAACATCGCTGGAAATTTTTTATACAGTAGTTGTACATGTGGATGCAATTACAGGGTTCCCAGCCAACTTTTTTGTACCTTGTTTATGTTACGTCTGGTTTCTGTCGCCCGTTCATTGATCCTTGACAACATGGCGCTTACTTTTAAAAAGCCCCCTCCTTTTTCCAAACATGTACACAGCTGCTTTAGGGAGGAAAATACCCATTGATGGTGGTGTTATGGGTCTCCACAAGTGAAAGTCTGGTGCTATCAATGCTTTTAGGAATTAATGTGTGCAGAAGCAGAGAGGAATGCACCTTTCTATTGGGCATGTATCTTCTAGGAATAAATAACATGAAAAAAATAATGTGCTTAACATTATTTTTTAAAGAAAATTTACTTGACGTATATTTAAGATCAGGATAACATACATTTTATAAAAAAGAAAACAAAGTTCAAGGTAGTTTATATTAATATTTGAAATTATATTTTGCAGCAATAAAAAAGAAAATGTATTACTGGTAATAAAAAACAAACAAACACAAAACTAAAAGATCAACCATTTCTGCTGCAATCCACCAATCAGGCTTGTATAGTAGAGTGGCCAGACAAAAGCCATTTCTTAAAAGTTTTGCCAAAATGCACCTGAAAGACTCAATAATAAACAACATTCTCAATTGAACTCTTTAGTGTGAATATCAGACGTCATGTTTGAAGGAAACCAGGCAGCGCTCATCAGCAGGCCAATACCATTTTTACAGTGAAGCATGGGGGTGGCAGCATCATGGTGTGGGGTGGTTTTTCAGCTTGTGGCATCGAAAAATACTTGCGGTTATAATTGCTGCCAAAGGTGCATCAACAAAGTATTGAACAAAGACTGTAATTACTTACCATGTACATGAAATTGTTTTATTTTTAACAAATTTGCAAAACTAAAAAAGGAAAACACTTTTCACATTGTCATTACTTTGTATTGTCTGTAGAACTTGGAGGACGAAAATGTATTTTGTCCATTTTAGACTAAGGCTGTAACACAAACGAGGTGGCGACTTGTTCAGGATGTACCCTACCTTTCTCCCGAGTGCAGCTGGGATGGACTCCAGCCCCCCCACCACAACCACAAAAGGGACAAACAGTAGAAAATTGATGGGTGAATAACAAAATGTAGAAGTGGAGCGCTGTGACTACTTTCCGGATACACAGTATATGTATGAGTTAATACTGTACTATGATATACGTTATCAGTTCAAGTTTATTGTTCTTCGTTTAACAAACAAACAGTTATACATACATAAAATGAAAAAATGTTGCAGACCGAAAGGGTTTAGGCTGAAGTTGAAAACTTATTGCGCCTAACCCTATAAGCAATGTCAAGTACAAAATAAATATAAACTTCCGAAAATGTCCTTTGCACAACATATTGTGAATACCCATTATACACAACTTGAGTGTAGTTCAATTATATATACAGTAAAGGCATGTGAAATATCCTGCACATGTATTAAACCTTCGCACCAATTATATACTATATATACAGACAATTATACTTTCACTATTATTTATATCACAAGTTTAGTTTTCAATCAACATTAATCACAATGTTGATTCTAGAGTGATATATTTCTTCAAAACAATGGTTTTAAAGTGTTTTTAAATGTGTGAATGGAACTGGAACATTTTAAGGAATCATACAAGCTGTTCCACAGTTGAACTCCTAACAGAAACACATTTACTTTTTAAGCTCGTTCTTATTTTTGCTTTTTGAAAGAAAGCTGAACCTCTGAGGTCATAGGGATTCTCTCTGGGTTTGAATCTCACTTGTAGACACTCAGGCAGCATGTGGTTATGAGCTTTGTAAGCCACAATAGTAGTATTGAGGTCAACAAGATCGTGCAGTTTTAATGTTTTTAATTTAATGAACAGAGCATTGGTATGGTCATGATAATTTGTATAATTTACTATTATAATCGCTTTCTTTTGAAGTAAGAATATAGACGGAAGGGTACCACTAAGAGTGGAGCCTGCGGCTTAATTTGACACAACACAGGGAACCTTGCCTGGCCCGGACACGGAAAGGATTGACAGATTGATGGCTCTTTTTAGTTGATTGTAACTAGTTGCATGGACTGTTTTGTAGTTTTTTTCCCCTCCTCTTTTCTAAATCCTGTGTCCTTTCACCATCAGGACACGTTGAAACCAACGTTTACGGTAGCCAACCTACCAGGCAGTACCAGCAACGCCCAGGCCACAGTTCCCACCACCTCCACCAGCATGCAGGTGAGCAGTGGTCCCAACTTTCCCATCACCAACTACCTGGCGCCAGTTTCCACCAGCGTCAGCGCCAACGGGACTGTCCTGAAGACCACCGGTGCATCCACGGGAGTCATGCAGTTGCCCAGTGGCTTCACGTTCATGCCAGGTACTTGGAAGATTTGTCTTGTCAATTCTTTGCATCAATGTAGATAATGGGGTACTCAATGTAAGACGCTTTTTTGAGACACTAGAGAAAAAGCACAATATTAAAAATATAATTAACTTCACTTCTCTTGAGTAACTTCAGCAATGACGTGCTTGGTCATGTGATTTTTAATTGTTGTTGTTAGCTGATTACAATTTAAATGTCACCTTGCCAACATATCAGACGTCATCACAGAGACAGTCGTGCTTCACTCGCCAGGCTGTTTTTACATGACGTCTTTCAAAGACGGTCGCCTTTGATTTTCACTCTCAGATAGAAATAATTATGTAAGGGTGTCACAATGGACCTGGCAACGCGGGCTGCAGAGCATGGTCCATTCATAATGAGTCATGAATATTCGATGATGGATTATGGCTCGTAATGACACTGTGAAGCATACTTGGTGAATCTGCAGCTTTTGTGCTCATGAACTAGAACCGACCTTTCTCAGTAAAACCAATAAGAGATCTACTGATCATCTTTGGCGCCCTGGCCCACCACAATATTTTATGTGGCCCACAAAAACCTGAAAATAATGTGTCAAATAAATGTACGTAATCTTTCAGTTTTTACAGACTGTACTGCATGCAATTGCATATCTTCTAAACTTAAAATTATTTTCTGATCATGAAACAAGATATTTCAAACTTGTTTTAATTTTATCACAAAAAATACCCAAACATCTGCTTGTCAGCTCGATTTAGGATTTAGGATTCACTGTTTCAAGCAGTGAGGTGGCGACTTGTCCGGGGTGCACCCCGCCTTCCGCCCGATTGTAGCTGAGATAGGCGCCAGGCCCGGAGGTGGAGCACGATGGCGAGCGCCTGGTGGCCGAGCCTGTCCCCATGGGGCCCGGCCGTGCTCAGCCGGAAGAGGCAACGTGGGTCCCCCCTCCAATGGGCTCACCACTCATGGGATGGGTCATAGAGGTCGGGTGCAGGGTGAGCCTGGGCAGCAGGGCACTTGGCGGTCCGATCCTTGGCTACATAAGCTAGCTCTTGGAACATGGAACTGGGAGGGAAGGAGCCTAATCTGGTGCGCGAGGTGGAGAAGTTCCGGCTAGATATAGTCGGACTCACTTCGACACACAGCAAGGGCTCTGGAACCAGTTCTTTCGACAGGGGCTGGACTCTTTTCCACTCTGGCGTTACAAGCAATGGGAGGCGACGGGCTGGAGTGGCAATTTTTGTTTCCCCCCGGCTCAAAGCCTGCATGTTGGACTTTAACCCAGTAGTCGAGAGGGTAGCTTCCCTTCACCTGGTTGTTTGTGCTTACGCACCAAACAGCTGCTCAGAGTACCCACTCTTTTTGGATTCCCTTGAGGAAGTACTGGAGAAGGCTCCCACGGGTGATGCCCTTATTCTGCTGTGGGACTTCAACGCTCATGTTGGCAATGACAGTGAAACCAGGAGAGGCGTGATTGTGGAAAAATGGCCACCCGGATCGGAACTCAAGTGGTGCTTTGTTATTGGACTTTTGTGCTCGTCACAATTGTCCATAACAAACACAATGTTCAAACATAAGGGTGTCCATATGTGCACTTGGCATCAGGACACCTTCGGCCGCAGTTCCATGATTGACTTTGTAGTTGTCATCTAATTTGCGGCCTCATGTTTTGGACACTCTGGTGAAGAGAGGGGATGAGCTTTCTACCGCTCACCACCTGGCGGTGAGTTGGCTCCAATGGTGGGGGAAGTGATGCCGGACAGACCTGACAGGACCAAACGCATTGTGAGGGTCTGCTGGGAACGTCTAGCAGAGTCTCCTGTCAGAGAGAGTTTAAATTCCCACCTCCGGAAGAACTTTAAACATGCTTTGAGGGAAGCAGTGGATATTAAGTCCGAGTGGACCATGTTCCGTGTCTCTATTGTCGAGGCGGCTGATTGGCACTGTGGCCGCAAGGTGGTTGGTGCCTATCGTGGAGGTAATCCTAGAACCCGCTGGTGGACACCAGCAGTGAGGGATGCTATTAAGCTGAAGAAAGAGTCCTATCGGGTCCTTTTGGCTCATGGGACTCCAGAGGCAGCGGACAGGTACCGACAGGCCAAGCGAAGTACGGCTTCAGCGGGTGCGGAGTCAAAAACTCAGACATGGGGTGAGTTTGGGGAAGCCATGGAAAATGACTTCCGGATGGCTTCGAAGCGATTCTGGTCCACTATCCGCCGCCTCGGGGGGGGGGGAGCAGTGCACTGTCAACACTGTGTATGATGAGGATGGTGTGCTGCTGACACCTACTGTGGCTGTTGTGGATCGGTGGAAGGAGTACTTCGAAGACCTCCTCAATCCCACCAACACATCTTCCTAAGAGGAAACCTGGGGAATCTGTGGTAAGCTCTCCTATTTCTGGGGCTGAAGTTGTCGAGGTAGTTAAAAAACTCCTCGGTGGCAAGGCCCCAGGGGTGGATAAGATCTGCTCGGAGTTCCTTAAGGCTCTAGATGCTGTGGGGCTGTCTTGGTTAACAAGACTCTGCAACATCTCGTGGACATTGAGGACGTTACCTCCTGGATTGACAGACTGGGGTGGTGGTTCCTCTCTTTAAGAAGAGGAACCGGAGGGTGTGTTCCAACTATCGTGGGATCACACTCCTCACCCTTCCCGGTAAGGTCTATTCAGGTGTACTGGAGAGGAGGCTACACCGAATAATCGATCCTCGGATCCAGGAGGAACAGTGTGGTTTTTGTCCTAGTTATGGAACAGTTGACAAGCTCTATACTCTTGGCAGGGTCCTTGAAGGTGCATGGGAGTTTGCTAAACCAGTTTACATGTGTTTTGTGAACTTGGAGAAGGCATTCGATTGTGTCCCCCGGGATATTCTGTGGGGAGTATTCAGACAGTATGGGTTATCGGACTGTCTGATTGTGGCGGTCTGCTCCCTGTATGATCAGTGTCAGAACTTGGTCCGCATTGGCGTCAGTAAATCGGACCCGTTTCCAGTGAGGGTTGGAATTTGCCAAGGCTGCCCTTTGTCACTGATTCTGTTCATAACTTTTATGGACAGAATTTCTAGGTGCAGTCAGGGCGTTGAGGGTATCCGGTTTGGTGGTTGCAGATGATGTGGTCCTGATGGCTTCAACTGGCCAGGATATTCAGCTCTCACTGTATCGGTTCGCAACAGAGTGTGAAGCAACTTCAAGTCAGAGTCCATGGTTCTCAAGAATGGAGTGCCATCTCCAAGTTGGGGAGGAGATCTTGCCCCAAGTGGAGGAGTTCAAATACCTAGGAGTCTTGCTCACGAGCAGGGGAAGAGTAATTTGTGAGATTGACAGGTGGATCGGTGTGGTGTCTTTAGAAATGCAGACGCTGTATCGATCTGTTGTGGTGAAGAAGGAAATGAGCCGGAAGGCAAAGTTCTCAATCTACCGGTCGATCTACGTTCCCATCCTCACCTATGGTCATGAGCTTTGGGTTCTGACCGAAAGGGCAAGATCACGGGTACAAGCGGCCGAAATTAGCTTCCTGCGCCGGGTGGTGGGTCTCTCCCTTTAGAGATAGTGTGAGAAGCTCTGTCATCCGAGAGGAGCTCAGAGTAAAGCCGCTGCTCCTCCACATTGAGAGGAGCCAGATGAGGTGGTTCAGGCATCTGCTCAGGATGCCACCCGAACGCCTCCCTAGACCCAGGACACGTTGGGAAGACTATACCTCCCGGCTGGCCTGGGAACGCCTCGGGATCCCCCGGGAGGAGCTGGACGAAGTGGCTGGGGAAAGGGAAGTCTGGACTTCTCTGCTTAGGCTGCTGCCCCCAAGACCCGGCCTCGGAAAATGGATGGATGGATGGATGGATAATAATGATGATCCATTGCAGTGGCTGTACCAAAACTATTTCTACATGTTTAAAGTTACAAACACTCCATGTACTCTGGTCTTTATACATTTTTATAAATTGAAAGATTAATCAAAGCAACAGAAAACAAATTGAAGCTTTTTTCTAATCAAATTATTGTAATTTCTGGGCTCTACAGGGCACCTAAGTACAAGCCACACCACCGTATTTTTAGACAAATTTGATCTTGTACATAATATTTTGCTTTCACTTTCTTCTCGAGACGGGTCACTTCTGGGCTCGTAGGGTCTTCTTCGGTGGACAACGGTCTGGCCTTTTGAGGCTCGTCAATAGTGGTGGATTTCCGTTCTGGCGGCCGACTGTTTCCTGTTTTGATAGTCAAGTTGATCATCTTTGGCTTTGGGGCTGTGTTGTGTGAATTTTCTTGTTTCTTCTCCATGATGAGGGTGAGTCCATAACGCGCTAAATGGCACAATGAATGATTGTTTGTGTTCGATTTAATGTGAACAATTTCATTGCTCTGATGTGTTGAGTTTAAATTTATTGTTGGTATGTATAGCTCACAAAACCTGTATTATCGTCCGGTAATCACTTTAATCGAAAAATGCACACAACACAGTGTTATGCTCTTATAAAGGCATGCTTATGTTATTAGAATCATTTCACTGCACTTGCAATTTCTGAAGAAATGCACACAAGAACACAAACAATTAATCTTTCCCAGTTGGACTTTTCTTAATGAATGTTACTAAAAAAACAGCTACATATTGTTGTAGCAAAGTCATATAACTATCAAGATAGAATTGTATTGTAAATCCTTTAATGCAAGAAACAATGTATTTACTAAATGGGTTCGAATTAAGATATTGTGAGTTGAAGTACAAATTAACACAAAAGTGCCTTACAATATCTCTCAGTCAGAAATGCACACACTTAGCAACGCGTTGCGGCTAACCTACTCACTGTATGTTTCAAATAAAACACAATCAAAACTATTAACTTGTGCATTATTTTAATATGTTAAAAACACACAACACATTACAGCGTGTTTATACATGATACTAGGCTAAGTATATCATAAAACACTTGGAAAAAGAACTGTTGCTTGGATAAGTCATGATTCATTTCTAAAATATTGACATAATAAAAAAACATGTTTTATTTTTAGTTATATGCCAAGAACCTGGTCACAATGACATGGTCAATGCAGGAGCAGATTCTTTTTACCTTGCGGTGTGTTGTTAAAGCTATCCCCCATGTCACTGTTTTGGTCCTCTGCCACAGTTGAACAGTGACATGACTTGATCACTTTGACTGACAGTACCATCATATCCATGCAGCGCTCCTTTCATCTGCAGTCTTTCTAGTTCCTTCTGTTCTTGCAACCTTCCCTCACATGCCCCACCTTCCCCCTCCGGTTGTCCACTGTGTGCCACCTGTCTGGCAGCACCATTTGGAGCAACATACTCGACCTCTGCACCTGTCTGAGGCACACGTGATTAAATGCAAGGGTATCACACATCCATTTGCTGAAAACAAACATGTTGATTGTCATAAACAATGCCAAGTCATAATAATGTTGTACAAATGAAGATGTGTCAGAGGTATTCATTTAAACACATTTAAGTCAGAGGGTGGTTTGTTAATCTGTATTTTAACTCGCTAACTAAAAAATGTAAATATAGTAATCCTCCAGTTTTGTCTTGTTCCAAACAAGTTGTTGGAAATTTGTGAGGTTTGCTAACTTGAATATCTCCACACATGGCTAAAGCTTACACTGGTAGCGTGTTTGTAGTCCCTAGTGTGACCCATAAGCTAAAATCCTGTTATTGTTTGTATTAACTACCACATATCACTACACAAACCTCTAGTATTAGCTGAAGAAGTAAGCAGTGCCTACTTAATGTTTGTGTTTCATGACATGTACACTAGAACCTCAATTGACAAACCTAATTGGTTCTTGAACAGGGTTCGTAAATAGAAAAGTTTAAAGTTAAAGTACCACTGATAGTCACACACACTAGGTGTGGTGAAATTACCCTCTGCATTTGACCCATCCCCTTGTTCCATCCCCTGGGAGGTGAGGAGATCAGTGGGCAGCAGCAGTGGCTGCACCAGGGAATCATTTTTGGTGATGAAACCCCCAATTCCAACCCTTGATGCTGAGTGCCAAGCAGGGAGGTAATGGGTCCCATTTTTATAGTCTTTGATATGACTCTGCCGGGGTTTGAACCCACGACCTATACTCTAACCACAAGGCCACTAAGCGGGTTTATATGTATTTGTATATCGAAGCTACTTTTTTTCCATAAGAAACAGTGTAAATATGAATGAGGAGTTTCAGCCTCAACAAAAGTCCATAATTTAGTAAAGGTTTGTACACTTTGAACACAGATAAAGCCCTGTACAGTACTATATATCAAGCAAACATAACAAACAAAACATTAAACTTTTTGTTTAATAACAAAGTCAGAACAAACGTATGCACGCACGCACGCACGCACACACTAGTCCTGTGTGGCACTCAGTTTGAAATCGCAAAATGTCTTAACTTTAACAGCCAGGTCATTACAATGATTGAGAATTAAAGGTAAAACACCCTTTACCTTGTTCATAATCTTCTTAGTGTGCAGCAGAAGGGATGTGGATACTTCCTGAATGTTTAAAACCACACGTTGCTTATCTATTGCTATTTGGTCTATGGTTTGTAAATGTAAAAGTTAGTACAATGAGGTGTTCCTAAATCCATGTTCAATGAAGCACAGAGCCTGGCTAAGAACAATATACATTTAATCACTGAGAGTCTTTTATCATTTATAAAGTGAGAAAATAATTCAATTGTGTTTTTACTTAAAGGCCTACTGAAATTAGATTTTCTTAGTTCAACGGGGATAGCAGGTCCATTCTATGTGTCATACTTGATCCTTTCGCGAAATTGCCATAATTTTGCCGAAAGGATTAAGTAGAGAACATCGACAATAAAGTTTGCAACTTTTGGTCGCTAATAAAAAAGCCTTGCCTTTACCGGAAGTAGCAGACGATGTGCGCGTGACGTCACGGGTTGTAGGGCTCCTCACATCCTCGCATTGTTTACAATCATAGCCAGCAGCAGCTAGAGCCATTCGGACCGAGAAAGAGACAATTTCCCCATTAATTTGAGCGAGGATGAAAGATTCGTGGATGAGGAAATTTAGAGTGAAGGACTAGAGAAAAAAAAAAGGCGATTGCAGTGGGAGCAATTCAGATGTTATTAGACACATTTCCTAGGATAATTCTGGAAAATCCCTTATCTGCCTATTGTTTTAGTGAGATTATACAGTACCTAAAGTCGGAGGGGTGTGGCCACGGGTGTGTTGACGCCAGAGTCACTGAGGGAAGTCACGCGCTGTACAGGACGAAGCTCCGCTGGTGTCTCCGGTAAGAGCTGACTTATTACCACAATTTTCTCACCGAAAACTGCCGGTTGACATTTGGTCAGGATCCATGTTCGCTTGACCGCTCTGATCCATAGTAAAGCTTCACATTCGGGAATTTTAAACAAGGAAACACCGTGTGTTTGTGTGGCTAAAGGCTAAAAGCTTCCCACCTCCATCTTTCTACTTTGACTTTTCCATTATTAATTGAACAAATTGCAAGAGATTCGGCAACACAGATGTCCAGAATACTGTTTAATATGCGATTAAAGCAGACTACTTATAGCTTGGATCGGGCTGGAAAATAATGTCCTCTACAACCCGAGACGTCAAACGCACGCGTCATCATACTCGTCATCATACCGCAACGTATTCAACACGACACTTCGCGGGAAATTTAAAATTGCAATTAAGTAAACTAAACCGGCCGTATTGTCATGTGTTGCAATGTTGATATTTCCTCATTGATATATAAACTATCATACTACGTGGTCGGTAGTAGTGGGTTTCAGTAGGCCTTTAAACTCATCATCTATCAAAGAGATACTCAAAAACGCACATGCAGGTGAGCATAAAATATATGTTTGAAAATTAAGTTTTTTTCCTCTGCGGTCCAGTGATCGGGTACTGTCACTCTGTCAACTTATCTATGCTGCTTCTATCTCTGGCTCTTTAAATTGGACTTTCTTCACCCTGCGGCAGCTTTTCACACTCTGCGTGTGTGCGCGCGTGTGTGTGTGTGTGTGTGTGTGTGTGTGTGTGTGTGTGTGTGTGTGTGTGTGTGTGTGTGTGTGTGTGTGTGTGTGCCCCCTTCTTCAGCAGGCACTCCTCTCCCCCCCGGCACTCCCACCATTCCTCTTAGTCAGCTGCAGCAACACTCCCTGACCCTGCAGGGGCAGCATGGTCAGACTCTGACCGCCGCCCCTCATTCTCAGCAGGGCCAGCAGGCTGTCTTCCGCTTCCCTGCTGCTGTCTCCCTCACAGGTGACCTGCCTCACCACTGCCCGCTAATACTACTACTGCTACTGCTGCTACTACTACTAGTACTACTACTGTTGCTGCTGCTGCTAATGAAACAAATGCTAGTACTACTACTACTACTATTACTACTACTGCTATTACTGTTGCACTACCGCTGCTACTACTACTACTATTACTGCTATAACTAATATTACCACTGCTACTACTGTTACACTACTGCTGCTGCTACTGCTGTTACTACTAATGCTATAACTGCTACTACTACTACTACTACTACTGCTGCTGCTGCTACTACTACTGATGGTACTACAACTACTACTGCTACTACTATTGTTATTGTGACTCATTGCATGGCTCCCCATTGTTGACGTAACTGCACATGACTTCCCTACACACATCTACTGCTAGCCTCTTTATGCACAGTTGGATGATGTCCTCTGTGTGTGTGTGTGTGTGTATGTGTGTGTGTGTCTTTAGGGGCGGGTATACCTCAGCAGCTACAGGCCATTCAGGTTCACCCCAACACCCAGCCCACACCCAACAGTGAGGCTAGTCCCGAGATGTCCCACAGCGCCACAAACTCCACAGGTATGTCGACTGGTCACACACAGGTGGGCATCAAGGCCTTTTTATCAAGCGGAAGTGATCTTTATGTGTGGGTTAAAAAACTAATCCTTCGCTATCAAGCAATAGAATGTTGATTTCAAAATAAAATCCCTTATTTTTTTCACAGAAAATTTATTTATGAATTGTCTGACTCATAGCCCTGTTTTTAAAAAAAAACGGTTGAATACAAATGACAGAAATAATTCAAAACAAGTTTTTCCTTTTATTTAATCAAAGACCATTAAGTTGAAATGACACTGCATAAACTGCATCTTACTTTTAGCAAAAATATAATTTGTGTACAGGTTTGAACTAAGGATGTCTGATGATGGCTTTTTTGCCGATATCCGATATCAACCGATAACAATATATACAGTGGAATTAACACATTATTATGCCTAAATTTTTGTTATTCCCCGCTGGGTGCATTAAACAATGTAACAAGGTTTTTTTTTAATAAATCAACTCAAGTTATGGGAAAAAAATGCCAACATGGCACTGCCATATTTATTATTGAAGTCACAGAGTGCATTATTTTTTTTAACATGCTTCAAAACAGCAGCTTGGAGTTTCGGACATGCTCTCCCTTAATAAAGCATGAGGAGGTTGAGGTGGGCTGTTTTGGACGGTGCGGGGTTGAGGTGGAGGTTGGGGGTTGCGGGCGGTGTATATTGTAGCGTCCCGGAAGAGTTAGTGCTGCAAGGGATTCTGGGTATATGTTCTGTTGTGTTACGGTGCGGGTGTTCTCCCGAAATGTGTTTTGTCATTCTTGTTTGGTGTAGGTTAATAGTGTGCCGCATATTCATTACAGTGTTAAAGTTGTTTATACGGCCTACCTCAGTGTGACCTGTATGGCTGTTGACCAAGTATGCTTTGCATTCACTTGTGTGTGTGAAAAGCGGTATATTGTGTGACTGACCGGCACGCAAAGGCAGTGCCTTTAAGATTGATTGGCGCTCTGTACTTCACCCTACGTCCGTGTACACAGCGGCGTTTTAAAAAGTCATAAATTTAAATTTTAGAAACCGATACTGACCATTTTGAAAAAGATACCGATAATTTCCGATATTACATTTTAAAGCATTTATCGGCTGATAGTATCGGCAGTCTGATATTATTGGACATCTCTAGTTAGAACCCATACACTAACCCTATCCCTGTTCTATTTAGACCAGATATAAATTGTACTATTTAGGAAATAATTTTTGAATAATTAAATAAAGAGCTTCCTCTGACAGGCAATACTTCAGCTTGAATAGAATACTTATCTTAACAAAAATGTAGCATTGCACATTGCATGCAAATAAACAATCTCCAACATTGAGATCAATAAAGTGCAAACTTCTGTCATAAATACTATACTTCTGTAAAAAAAAATGTTGCATTATACATTGTATACAAATAAATAATTAAGTAAAACATTGAGAAGACTATAGTTTTTTTTAGTAAGTAGATAAAGTAAACATTGCCTTTTTTATTCACACATCTTGGCAGTGTGCCGAGCACCAGTTTTAGGGATCACTCCACGTATTGTGCTTCTTTAGTTTTCTTTAGTTAGTTTGTTTGTTTGTTTGTCTTTGCGTCTTGATTGCCTCGTAAAGGGATGTATTTCCTGCATTCGGCTGTAAGCTTCGGTTTCGGATGCTGGAATAAGTTTGTTGTGCTGCTGCGTTTTGAAAACAAACTTTGCAGAGTGCAGTTACTTGTTCCATGCCTGTTGCTGCAAAACCAAAGCACTAACATAATTTTTCTCTCGCTAGTTACAGCATTAGCCATGTTTGCTAAGGAAGTAAAGGGACACTGCAAGCTACGGAAGCTCCTAAGGGGCAAAAAGTATGCTGGAGCAAGAGGAGAGAAAAATAGATTTTTTTTTTTTCAATCATCTGCAACAAAAAACTTGACTACCGTATTTTTCGGACTATACGTCGCAGTTTTTTTCATAGTTTGGCTGTGGGAGCGACATATACTCTGGAGCAACTTATGTGTGAAATTATTAACACATTACAGTAAAATATCAAATAATATTATTTATCTCATTCGCGGAAGAGACAAAGAAAATGTCAGCAATCGTCACACACGTGTCAACCAATAAGAATTCGGCGGGGGAGGGTCATGGCAGAAGTGCATTGTGGGTCATGTAATGCTAACGGCTAACTGCTATATGCTACTGCCATAGCTATTAAAATGGATCATTTCATCGTTGGCGGTAACTTATAAAAACTGAGAAGGGCTGAACAAAAATTGGACCGAAAAGGAAATCATGTACTGCAGATTACAAGCTGGACGTAGTGAAATATGCAGCCGAAAACGACAAGAGGAAGCAGCACATACCTTTGGAGTTGGCAGAGTTGTTTAGAAGCAACATCGAGGAAGAAGATTTCATTGGATTTATCGATTAGGAGTGACAGATTGTTTGGTAAATATATAGCATGTTCTATATGTTATAGTTATTTGAATGACTCTTACCATAATATGTTAAGTTAACATACCAGGCAGATTCTCAGTTGGTTATTTATGCGTCATATAACGTACACTTACTCAGCCTGTTGTTCACTATTCTTTATTTATTTTAAATCGCCTTTCAAATGCCTATTCTTGGTGTTGGATTTCATCAAATAAATTTCCCCCAAAAATGCGACTTATACTCCAGTGCGACGTATATCTTTTTTTCCTTCTTTATCATGCATTTTCGGCCGGTGCGACGTATACTCCGGAGCGACTTATAATCAGAAAAATACGGTATATACGTAGATAAGCTGAACAAAAATTGGACCGAAAAGGAAATCATGTACTGCAGATTACAAGCTGGACGTAGTGAAATATGCAGCCGAAAACGACAAGAGGAAGCAGCACATACCTTTGGAGTTGGCAGAGTTGTTTAGAAGCAACATCGAGGAAGAAGATTTCATTGGATTTATCGATTAGGAGTGACAGATTGTTTGGTAAATATATAGCATGTTCTATATGTTATAGTTATTTGAATGACTCTTACCATAATATGTTAAGTTAACATACCAGGCAGATTCTCAGTTGGTTATTTATGCGTCATATAACGTACACTTACTCAGCCTGTTGTTCACTATTCTTTATTTATTTTAAATCGCCTTTCAAATGCCTATTCTTGGTGTTGGATTTCATCAAATAAATTTCCCCCAAAAATGCGACTTATACTCCAGTGCGACGTATATCTTTTTTTCCTTCTTTATCATGCATTTTCGGCCGGTGCGACGTATACTCCGGAGCGACTTATAATCAGAAAAATACGGTATATACGTAGATAAAATCTGTATATTCCCCAGGCCTAAATTAAATGCTAAAATACAGCACTTGACTTTTTAAAACATTTTTCCCGTGCTCCTGCCTTATTCCATTTTATACTCCGAAATCTACACTCAACAACGTATTATGACACCATGATCATTTTTTAAATTTTTGCAAAAGTAATGAAAATTTAAATACTAAGAAATCACATGTACATACTATAAGTAATCACAACCTAAGGAGAAACATCCGATTCTGTTCGCATCTACTGTTTGTTTTCATGATGGAGAGATGGAGAGTATATATTAGGAATGCACAATAATTTGTTTTCAAGCCAATATCAATAACATTCTGTTTCTGAAGACTACAACTGATAGTGATAGAGACAGTTCTAAAATTTCGATGACTGCAGTGGGCCAGTTTTGCACACATTTCCATGAATTTAATAAACGTGACGGGACTTTCTTATTACAAATGCACTGTTTTTGAAAGTTGCTAGTGATAAACGCTTTTTTAGTGAAATGAAACGTAGAACTGCATTATTATACACAAATTAAACATGCATCAATAATCGATTTTTAATTGAATTGTAGCTTCTGGATCATAATTGTAATTGAACCGTGAGGTGCCCAAAGATTCCCAGTACATATATATGTATGTATGAATATATATGTATGTAATTGTGTATGTACTGTTATGTGTGTATGTGCGTGTATATGTATGTATGTATGCCTACGTGTATAAATATTTATACATAATGTTTTCAGTTACTTCACCTTTTTTTGTTAAGTACATAACTCCACATGTGTTCATTTATAGTTTTGATGCCTTCAATGACAATCTACAATGTAAATAGTCATGACAATAAAGACAACACATTGAATGAGAAGGTGTGTCCAAACTTTTGGCCTTTACTGTAAATTTTAATGTTGTATAAATAACAACAAAACAGTAGATCTGCAAATAGTGTAGTTATGTTATGTTGAGGACATTTTGTATTTAAACAATACGTAATGAATTCTCAAAGTATTGTATTAATTTAATAAAAAACATGACTCAGAAGTTAAAATCTGCAGTTTGACAAACAACGTGATAACATGAATGCAGCTGATAGGCTCCAGGACCGCCCCTGACCCCGAAAGGGACAAGCGGTATAAAATGGATGGTATGAATAAAAAATATTTTGTCAAAAAACTGAAGTAGATGTTTTATAAAATATGATCACCTTAAAGATAATGATCGCCATCTGCAGGTGAGTCTATGCACACTGGTTGTGTCTTCATGACTGTCTCTGTCCCCCCACAGCAACAGTCAGTCTGCCAGCAACCATCGTCACCTCAACAGTGCCCACATCAGTGGCGGGTCACATGATGTACCCCAGTCCCCACACGCTCATGTACGCCTCCACGCCCGGGCTGGCCGACGGGGGGCTGGCCGTGCTCAACGCCTTCTCCCAGGGCACGTCGGCCATGCAGGTGTCTCACGCACAAGCTCAGGACGCAGGTAACACGCATCATGTCCGTCACTGGGTGTGTTTCACCTGTGCTTGATGACACCTGAAGACGTCTCGCTTCTTCCTCGCAGGCGCCGTCCCGCAGGTGTTCCTCACGGCGCCCCCAGGCACCATGCAGATCCCCGTTTCAGCGGTGCAGCTTCACCCAGTACGGCAAGATCTGCATTTTACAAGTGAAACTCTCATTTCCTCTGCAACCAGCATGTCGGCCATCTTGTCACCGCTAATTGAGCACTGAGCGTGTCACCTGTGGTCGCTTTGTGTGATTATGGACCAGAGGCACAACACACCTGAACTCAACTAAACACACACCTGTAGCACTGCATGCATGGCACTTTCACCTGTTTTGCTCCCTTACCATCAACATAATGACAATACTAATAGCAATGTAGTCATAATAATAATACAGTAATACAATAATGCAGTAGTAATAACACTACAGTAATGATAATATTATAACAATAATAGTGATAATAAAATAGCAATAATAATATAATACTCGTGATAATAATGATACGATAATATTTGATTTGATTTTTATTAAGGATCCCCAATAGCCGGTTGCCACAACAACCCTTAAGTCTTCCTGGGGTCCACAACTCAACACAATTACAAGTAAAAGCATATAATTGTAACTACGCAATACAGACAAATAATAAAAATAAAAGCATCAATAAGAAAACAGGCAAACAATTTACAGTCACAGAATAATAATTACCATATAAATATAACCACCAAACATAAAAAATCATCAACGAGCAAAGTAATTTAAAAACTCAGATAAAATATTACTTTGATTTTAAAAACCTGTTTACTTTCAGTGCTGGTGAGAATTTGAGGCAGGTTATTCCAGAGCGATACGGATCTATAAATAAAAGATTTCCGCAAAGCATTCTTCCTGGGATGAGGGAGTACAAAATGCTCCTCACTGGATGCTCTAGTATTACTATTGTGCATAGTGCTACTGTGAACTATTTGGGTCATGTGAAAAGCAGGAGTTTTACTACCGGTTCTGATTTGAAGAAAATAAGAGTATTAGCTGACAACCTGTTCTGCATTGTTAGCCAGGAAAGAGAAGCATGCATTTTGTTTACATTGGTTCTTAGTGAACAACCCAGAACCAGCCTTGCTGCCCTATTCTGGACAATCTGGAGCTTATTGATCTCACCACTTGCAGCAGATGCCCAGACTGTAGAACAATAGTCCAAATGACACAAGACTAAACACTTAACAATTTGACAAAGAAGAGGTGTATCAACAAAAGCGGCACATTTCCTGGAAATACCAACAGCCCTTCCCATCTTTGTAACTATATCACTGATATGATTTGACCTGGATAGACTGCAGTCCAGCATCACTCCAAGGAGCTTGGCACTTCTGATACAGTAGTAACAATAATACTCTAATAGTATATTGCAGTAGTAATAATAATACCATAATAAGGCTAATACAGTAATAATTATAGTATCAAGGGTTGGAATTGGCGGTTAAATCACCAAAAATGATTCCCGGGCGCGGCCACTGCTGCTGCTCACTGCTCCCCTCACCTCCCAGGGGGTGATCAAGGGTGATGGGTAAAATACAGAGGAAAAATTTCACCACACCTAGTGTGTGTGTGACAATCATTGGTACTTTAACTTTAATAACAATAATGATGGTAATATAAATGATAATAATACAGTAATAACAGTACAAAAGTAATAATAATACAATAGTGTGATAGCATGGCGCTGTTGGGAGAGTGGCCGTGCTAGCACCCTGAGGGTTCCTGGTTCGATCCCCGGGGTCTACCAGCTGAGTCACGTCCGTTGTGTCCTTGAGCAAAACACTTCACCCTTGCTCCTGATGGGACCTGGTTAGCGCTTTTCATTGCAGCTCCCGCCATCAGTGTGTGAATGTGTGTGTGAATGTGGAAATAGTGTCAAAGCGCTTTGAGTACCTTGAAGGTAGAAAAGCGCCATACAAGTATAACCCATTTACCATAATAATAATACAGTAACGGGACTCTCGCGGTTGTGTTGGATCCACTATGGATTGAACTTTCACAATATCATGTTAGACCCGCTCGACATCCATTGCTTTCGGTCCCCTGGGGGTGGGGGGGGGTTGCCCACATATGCGCTCCTCTCCAAGGTTTCTCATAGTCAACATTGTCACCGACATCCCACAAGGGTGATTTTTTTCCTTTCCCTTATGTGGCCCTACCGGGGATGTCGTAGTGCTTTGTGCAGTCCTTTGATACACAAGTGATTTAGGGCTATATAAATAATCATTGATTGATTGATTGATAATAATAATGATAGTTAAATAATACTAATACTATTTCAACACCCACATACACGGCAGTGGCCTCTGCGGTGTCTGTAAGGGGTACAGGGCCAGAGACTGGAACAGACCCAACAGAGCAACAGAGCTGCCAAGCCTCACTCTTAGAGCGTGACAGTCACGCAGTTTAACTCATTCTTATGCCACACGCCACACTTGACATTTCTCACGCTTATATTCCCCCATTCACGACTCTAAAGGTGTTTTCTTCATAACAATACACTTTGGGCCTCACAGCTTGCTGTAGTTCAACTCTGATTGACTGACGGAGATAACCAATCCATCATTTTTTGTGCTTAAATCTAACCAACCACAGAAGGCATCACGCAACATAAACCAATCAGAAGCAACGTATCTTTCACACACACCTCAGCACACTGTTGCCAATTAGGTGACATTCTCACTAAATCTAGCATCTCTCCAACTCCTCTTCGTGACTTTCTTTCTCAAAAGCTACTGGCGACAAATCTAGCGACTTTTTTATTTTTATTTTTTGGAGACATGAAAGTGTGTCCAATGTCACACACACACTAGGTGTGGTGAAATTTGTCCCCTGCATTTGACCCATCCCCTTGTTCGCCCCCTGGGAGGTGAGGGGAGCAGTGGGCAGCAGCGGTGCTATGCCCGGTAATCATTTTTTGCTGATTTAACCCCCATTTCCTATCCTTGATGCTGAGTGCCAAGCAGGGAGGTAGTGGGTCCCATTTTTTTAGTCTTTGGTGCTGTCGTGGGCGTTTCCTCACAGGCTGTCTACTGATTGTCTGCTCTTGGACAGCTTGTACTGAGAACACATTTTGTTTTGCTTTCAAATGCAACAACAATAAAGTTCCATTGCACTGCAGTGCACACCCACTCTGTGTAAAGCTGCCGCTGCTTCTGCCTTGGTTTACAGTGTGAGATGCAAATGTTTCATCACTGTCACGCTTCAAATAAAAACAAACCCATCGTTCATGTTAATGAGCCAGTCAATTGATTTGGTTCATTGGTGTATATCACAACCCTTGAGCCTTTTGATCACATTTGATGATCCAATATTTAACAATGTAGAATATAGAAAAACACAAGTAAACTAAAAATCAACAGAAGAAAATTCATTTTCAATTCTAATTATCACACTAGACCAGGGGTCACCAACGCGGTGCCCGCGGGCACCAGGTAGCCCGTAAGGACCAGATGTGTCGCCCGCTGGCCTGTTATAAAAATAGCTCAAATAGCAGCACTTACCAGTGAGCTGCCTCTATTTTTGAAATTGTATTTATTTACTAGCAAGCTGGTCTCGCTTTGCTCGACATTTTTAATTCTAAGAGAGACAAAACTCACATAGAATTTGAAAATCCAAAAAAATATTTAAAGACTTGGTCTTCACTTGTTTAAATAAATTCATTTATTTTTTTTACTTTGCTTCTAATAAGACAATTTTAGAGAAAAAATACAACCTTAAAAATGATTTTAGGATTTTTTAACACATATACCTTTTTACTTTTTAAATTCTTTCCTCTTCTTTCCTGACAATTTAAATCAATGTTCAAGTAAATTTATTTTTTAATTGTAAAGAATAATACATACATTTTAATTTAATTCTTCATTTTAGCTTCTGTTTTTTCGACGAAGAATATTTCTGAAATATTTCTTCCAACTTATTATGATTTAAAATTTAAAAAAAATATCTTGGCAAATCTAGAAAATCTGTAAAATCAAATTTAAATCTTATTTCAAAGTGGATTTTAACTTATTTTAAATATGTCATCAAAATGTTTAAATTAATCTTAATCAGCAAAAATTACTAATGATGTTCCATAAATTCATTTTTAAATTTTTTCAAAAAAGTTTCGAATTAGCTAATTTTTGTCTCCATTTTTTTCGGTTGAATTTTGATTTTTAAAGAGTCGAAAATGAAGATAAACTATGTTTCAAAAATTAATTTTCATTTTTTTCTTGTTTTCTCCTCTTTTAAACCGTTCAATTAAGTGTTTTTTTCATCATTTATTCTCTACAAAAAAACCTTCCGTAAAAGGAAAAAAAAATGTACGATGGAATGACGGACAGAAATACCCATTTTTTATATGTATATATATAGATTTATTTATTAAAGGTAAATTGAGCAAATTGGCTATTTCTGGCAATTGTTTGTGTATCAAACTGGTAGCCCTTCGCATTAATCAGTACCCAAGAAGTAACTCTTGGTTTCAAAAAGGTTGGTGACCCCTGCACTAAGCTATTCCTCTCCCACAGCGTGCATTGTCTTCAAAAATGCAAATGAGCCAATGATGTCATCTATCAGCTTCTGGCACCTTTTATGACAGTCAAAAGTGACTTTCCTTACTGTGGTGTTGGCAACACTGCCTCAACGCCTACTTTAAAACCCACTCAACATTTTCCGGCCTGCTAGAAGACAGCATAGACCCACTAAAGCAGTATTACTTCACATTTTACATTTCAAGTTCTTCTTCTTTAACAAATTATGGTCCATTTAGTTCCATTTGTAGCCTGTCAGAAGTACAGGGAGTCCCTGGATGATGAAGAGAGATTAGAGGAGATTGAGGATAGTGTAGAAGCGATACAAACTGAGAACACAGATGCAGACGATGAGACAGAAAAGCCAGAAGAGAAAACCGTGGAAATAATTTTCATTTCTAATTTTTAGTTAATTAGGATGAGCATTATAAGGCCACAGTGCAACAAGAGCTCCTGGAGGTGAAGACATCAGTCTTAAGTGTAAATCCTCGTTAAAACATTTTTTTCCCACTTATATC